>NW_026652277.1:139429086-139682530 GCF_009828535.3 Hylobates moloch
ATGGTATTGCCTAGGTTTTCTTCTAGGGTTTTTATGGTTTTAGGTCTAACATGTAAGTCTTTAATCCATCTTGAATTAATTTTTGTATAAGGTGTAAGGAAGGGATCCAGTTTCAGCTTTCTCCATATGGCTAGCCAGTTTTCCCAGCACCATTTATTAAATAGGGAATCCTTCCCCCATTTCTTGTTTTTGTCAGGTTTGTCATATTATATATTAGTCTCCAGGAAATTTATCATATTGTATCAATTTCATAAAATACACTTCTTTCATAAGCACTAATTTCTGCAGTGATGTAGGGAAAGATATAAGAAAATATGCTATTTTCTGGGCAGGCCCTGTGGCTCATGCTTGTAATTCCAGCACTTTGGGAGGTCGAGGCGGGTGGATCACCTGAGGTCAGGAGTTCAAGATCAGCCTGGCCAACATGGTGAAACCCTGTTTCTACTAAAAATACAAAAATTAGCCAGGCGTGGTGGCTAATGCCCCTGTGGTCCCAGCTACTCAGGAGGCTGAGGCAGGAGAATCACTTGAATTCATGAGGTGGAGTTTGCTAGTAAGCCAAGATCGTGCCACTGCACTGTAGCCTGGGCAACAGAGAGACTCCGTCTCCAAAAAAAAAAGAAAAGAAAATATGCTATTTGTTAACATAAAAACATTGATCAATTTTCTGTATATGCATCTATAAACCTATAGATGCATATAAATATTCAGTTCATAGTATTTAGTTCAAGAACATACAGTCTGCTGTCCATATCTGTGAGTTCTGCACCCATGCATTCAAACAACTGTAGGCTGAAAATGTTTGGGAAAAAAATGGATGGTCACATAGACTTTCATGTCATTATTTTCTAAACAATACAGTATGATAACTATTTATATAGCATTTATATTGTGTTAGGTATCATAAGTAATCTAGAGATGATTTAAAGTATATAGAAGGATTGTGTAGGTTATATGCATAAAGTACAACATTTTATATCAGGGACTTTAGCATCCATGGATTTTGATATTGGCAGGGATGTCCTGGAACCAATTCCCCAAAGATATGAAAGGACGACTATACTATATTTTAGAAAGTTCCTTGCAGTTCTTTAATTTTGAATTCAAGATATATTTTTAATAGATAAATTTTATAGCCCATTTGACTCTCAATATTACTTAGTACATAAAATCTTTTTAAATCCAAGTGCCAATGAAAAGGAATATTTATAATGGTTTTTTTTATGGTGAAAAGATAAATATATATACACTTAGCAAGCTAGACTCGTTTTAGATTATCCCAATTTTGTTGGCAACATCCAAAGCATTGATATCAGGAGCTAGTTGAATATATGCCTTCTTCAAATCAGGGTGTTGACCTTGGCCACATCAATGTCATAGAGCTTCTTCACAGCCTGTTTGATCCGGTGCTTGTTGGCTTTAACATCCACAATGAACACAAGTGTGTTGTTGTCTTCTATCTTCTTCATGGCAGACTCAGTGGTCAGCAGAAACTTGATGATAGCACAGTGGTCAAGCTTGTTTCCCCTGGGGGCTCTCTTCCAAGGATATTTGGGCTGCCTCTGGAGTCACAGTATCTTGGGCTGCTGGAAGGTGGGTGACATGTGGATCTCGTCTTTTTTTTTGTGGCTGTGGACACCTTTCAACACTGCCTTCTTGGCCTTTAAAGCCTTCACTTTGGCTTTGGGTCATCAATGCATTCATCTTCTCTCTTCTATTTCTTCTTCCTTACCCTTGTTTCAGGCAGTCCTTGCATAATATAATGAAATATAATTGATGTTCCTACCTCTTGTCTCTCCCACGATGAATTCCATGGTAACACCTACGAATCAATCTTCCCAAAGTACAGTATTAGCTATGTCAATTCTCTACCAAAAATCCTTACGAGTTTGCCATTTTCTGCTGTATAAAGTACAATATTCTCATCCTGGCACACAAGTCCATCCAAATACGGGCCTACCATGCTCTGACCCTCTCGCTGTAATGTGAATCTCAGCCAAACTGGTGTGGTTGGTATTCCTAGGACTAACTTTGTGATTTCCTAACTTTTTGCCTTCATCAATGCTTTTCCTTTTACGAGGACTTTCCTACCCTATAATCTGCCTCAACTTGTTAACACAGCGCTTAATTTTCAAATGCTACCTTACACATAAAGCCTTCCTTCAACTTCTAGCCAAGCACAATTCCTTCTGTTTCTTTTATTTTTATCTTCCCATAGCATTGTGCTTGTATGTTTCTAGTGATACCAACCTTGTTCCACTTTGCACTTTAGCTATTTGAGGATGTGTTTATTTCAATTCAACACATTTTTTAGTCACTTATATGTAAAATAAAATGAAATGCACCTATTACAGTGTAAGGTCTCTGAGGGAAGGACTGGCTTATTCATATTTGCCTTTGATGTAGCACACCGCAGGGGCCTATGCAGTAATAGATGCTTTAATTACTATTGGTTTTACTGAATTGTGAAGACAGCAATAATTTAGACATAAGTTTGCTCAGCAGTTATTTGAGGCATCTTAGAAAACAATCCAAGATTTAAGTCCTAAGGGATATCGTTTTGCAGATTTTAGAAGTCAAGATGGTTCTTTGGAGTTTTCAATTTTTCTTTTAATGAAGTGAAAATAAAGCTGATTCAGCGGGAGCCGGCGCCGCTGCCATGTTAGGTCTGAGGCGGCTGCCACAGGCGCGACGGATACTGCTGATCGCCTGTCAGCCGTGTGGGGTCCGCCGCACTGCACCATGAGCGGGGTCACCCCTTTCCTCCGCAGCAAGATCAGCCGCATCTCCAAGGCACAGATCTGCTACGAGGGCATCCCCTGCACCATCGACACCTAGAACCCCACAATAGCCCTCGCTAAAATTCCATTTTCTGGTACAGAAGGTAGATCGTCCAATACCACCTCAAGATGAACTATTGGAATACATTGTTTTCCATAGGCCTGACATTGAAGACCTCACTGTGAGCCACCAAAACTACAGTGTTCTTTGCCTGAAGACCCAGCTATCCTTCAGTCCTCACTAGGCTCATCAACTTCTTCATTCCGGTGCGTGGGGTTCTCATGGGCCTTTGGCAGGATGCTCATATACAGTCGGTTCAGTCCAAGCTCCTTAGTTGGACAGGAGTTTGGTGCCGTTGCTGTTGCTGGAAGCTCTTTGACATCGTTTGGAACAGAAACATCAAACAGTGGTGTCTTACCCCAAAGTAGTATGGTTGGCTCTGCCTTAACACAGGATACAAGATCTCTACAAACATAGTTATCTCAAGGTCACTCAAGCCCTCTGTTAGACCCTTTGAGAAAAAGCCCAACCACGGAACAAGCAGTGAAGACTGTCTCGGCCCATTTACCTGCTCCAGCACCTGTTGGGAGAAGGAGCCCTGTATCAACTAGGCCTTTGCCATCTACCAGCCAAAAAGCAATAGAGATCAAGAGCACTGGTGAGCTAAGTACACAATGTTTCAAGACCAGAAAATGAGCAACTCAGAAATGATAGCAAGAGACAAGTAGCTCCAGGTACTCCTTCAGCTCCAAGGAGAGGGCATGGGGTTCAGCCAGGTAGCAGGTGAAGATTTGGTATTCTGCAAGATGGGCCAATGAAATTTGAGAAAGACTTTAACTTTGAAAGTGCAAATGCACAATTCAACAAGGGAGAAATTGACAGAGTTTCATAATAAACTTAAAAGAAGATAAACTTGAGAAACAGGAAGAGCCTGTAAATGGTGAAGATAAAGGTGACCCAGGAGTTGATACCCCAAAAGTAAAGGAAATGCTGATGAGGAAGATCCACTTGGACCTAACTGGTAGTAGGAAAAAACTAAATCCTTCTTTGATAATATTTCTTGTAATGACAATAGGGAATGGATATCAACCTGGGCTGAAGAAAGAGGATTAAATGCTGAAACATTTGGAATCCCGCTTTGTCCAAATTGTGGCTGTGGGAGATGCAGAGGCAGAGGGATCTTTGGTTTCTGTGGTGCAGAGGGCATGGTGGTAGCAGATGTGGTACTTTCACCATCACTGGAGGATTTCGCAGTGGATTCGGACGAGGTCATGGGGGCAGGGAGTTTTCGGATTTCGAATATAGGAAAGACAACAAAGTTGCTGTATAGTCTACAAACAAGTCTCTGAAAATAGGTGAATTTATAGCTCTTCATGGTCCTGAAAGTTGACTTCAGTCTTTGTGAAGAATCAAGTGAATTCACTGTACATTTGTCAACAGCACTGGATTTTTGTTTTTTGTTTGTTTTTCTGCTTAATTTCAAAGATAAAATGCAGTTACTTTTCGGGGTTGCGGGGGAGAAAGGCTAATCTTAGAAAATGAGCATAAAATATATTTGGAATAGCAGAAGGTTAAGTAATTTCTTATGTACAGTTAAGCAGTACTTCAGTGGGACTTATAAATATTTTTTCATCACTGAAAGTGTATTTTTTAAATTACTAAATCATATTTGTCAATTGCAAGTTGCCTGCAGATAGGGCTGTGATACTGTGTTTTGGGCCACAGAAGGTTGTGTGTGTGCATGTGTGTATCTTTCTCCTTTTTTGGGGAATCCTATAATATGAGGCAGCTTATTTCATCAATTATTTAGGGTGCTGGATGGTAGAGAATTTTCGGTTAACTAGGTACACACAGTAAATACTGTTTCTTAGGCAAAGGTAACTTTTATATAGTTGTAAAATTCCACTATATTCCATTGCCAAAGAAACATTAAGAACTTTGTATAGCCACATAAAAAGCAACCAAATTTTTAAAGAATAATCATTTTAAAGTCAGAAAAAAAAAGCTGTTTTTATTATTTATGTTCAGGGCAATATCTGTCTTGGCACTCATAAAGTTGTGAAAATACAAAAGGATTTTTTGTGTCTTCCTATTTTTCTTGCATCAGATCACTTTGCCTCATCTTTTCATCTATAAATTGGGGAATAATATTATCTACTTCATATGGTGGTTGTGAGATTTCCTTGAATTAATATATGTGAAGCCATGAGCACAATGCCTAGCATAAGATCATTAACAGTCATCAGCAAGGAAGAAACCCCAGAGCGACTGGAATGAATGTGTCTGCAGCCACTCGCAGGTTTTCCTTGAACCCTTATCTTCGTCTAAGTCCTTGGATCCTGCATATGTGAGCGATAGTAGCCAAAGTGAACTGTGGTTATCTCCCTCTTTCAGCTAACTTCAATCACCGCTTCTGAGTGAACATTGCAGGTTGTGTTTAGTGAGGGATTCAAGGCTTTATGCTTCATGGTGGGGTGAATCAGATTCTAAATCAATTGCTTAATAAAGATTATGAAAAAATATATACATTTCACTTGAAAAAAGGACTAAGTCTGATTTGTTCATCCCTGTACCTCAGCCCATGGCACACTGCCTGGTGTATTGCAGGCACTCAAAAAATTTTTGTTGAATGAAGAAGTCAGTTAATGGAGTTAAACCACTAAGACATTATTTGTTTTTCTTACGTTTAGAAGATATCCTAGAGATGAACTCCCTTTTTTGAGAGCAATTATCATATAGTTGATTTTATTATGAAGATAATTGACCCCTTATTTTGTATTAATTGATTTCTTTGCAACAGAATCAGTGTAAGTAATTGGGAATAAATTCTTGTTAACATATGACATTGTTAGAAACATTCCATCTCGCTTGCATGAAAATCATCTAATAGGATTAAATGACATTTTGCAGGTGCTTACTGTGTGCCAGACACAGTTATAAATGTTTCAAAAAATAAAATGTGCATTTCTTAAGTGCAGTGTGGAATCCTGGATTGAATCCTGAAATGGAAAAAGAGTATTAGTGGAAAAACAGGAAAAATCTGTATAAAATCTGGAGTTTGGTTAATTGCAATGTATCACTGTTGGTTTCTTAGTTTTGTCAAATGTGCCATGGTAATGTAAGAGAGGGTAACGTTCAGGGAAACAGAGTGAGAGGTATACGAGAACTTTCTGTATTATCTTTGCAACTTTTCTGTATACCTAAAATTATTACAAAATACAAAGCTTATTTAAAATTATATATTCATTTGTTTAATCCTTAAAACAAGCCTATGATACAAGTACCATTGTTGGTTCCTTTTACAAGTAAGAATTCAAAGTATAGAGAGGTTAAGTTATTCCTCGGGTCAGTAGCTGCTATCAGTGTCAAGATACTGGCATTTTATTCTAGGTTGCAGTGGTCCCCAACATTTTTGTCACCAGGGACTGGTTTCATGGAAGATAATTTTTCCATGGATGGGGGGAAGGGGGGTGCAAGGATGGTTTTAGGATGAAACTGTTCCATCTCAGATCATCAGACATAAGTTAGATTCTGATAAGGAATGTGTAATCTAGATCTCTCCCATGTGCAGTTCACAATAGGGTTTGTACTCCTAAGAGGATCTAATGCTGCCACTGATCTGACAGGAGGCGGAGCTTAGGTGGTAATGCTCACTCACCTGGCACTCACCTACTGCTGTGTGGCCCAGTTCCTAACAGGCCACAGACAGGTGTTGATCGGTGGCCTGGAAGTTGGGGGCCCCTGCTAGGTTGTATACTTTTTAAACAATATGCATTCCTTTATCTCCTGACACAAGTAATCAAGAAGTCATTCATGAAGCAGATACAATCACGGCACAGTAAATAATTCTATCTTCTGAGACTCTAGTCATGTGGCCAATGATTGACCATTTTTGTTGTAATGCTATTCCCTATGAAACTTAGGCTAGATGCTGTTGATTCTTGATTTCAGAATGATTCTTGATTCTTGATTTCACAATGTCACACAATCAACCACTATCATGACCACAAATTCTAAGTTGTGTACATTTTAATTGATTCTCATGATCATATCTTAAATTCCTTAACCCAAGACTGAAATGTTGAATTCTGTAGTCATTTGGGGGTTATTGTGAAAGCCACTGTCCTATCTCCCTGTACTGGTACCCACACTACCCTCTGTATGGGTCATATCTGTGCAAATGTCATGCTTTCATGCTTTCCCTGTCAAGTTGTTTATAAAAAATACATAGTTTCTGAAGAAAAATTGAAGAAAGATGCAGAGAAGAAAAACACTAAGCAAAAACTCTCCAGAAAAAGGTAAATAAAAAAATCCCTCATAAACTTTAAAGACTAGAACCAGAACTTTAAGCTTAGAGGTAGCTAATATGTTCCAAATAATCTTATTGTACATAGCAGTCAAAAACCTCTTTATTCTTTAATGGGTATTTCTAGCTGCTTTCTTACACCCTTAAAAACTTTATGTCTTGCCTGCACAGCTGCAACTGTGACCACAGGCCACTTCTTTTTCTCATTATATTGCCCACCTATTTGTAACAATATCCTTTATTGTTTCCTTAACCACAAACAGCACTGTGGGAGAAAGAAACTATTGCTCTCTTATTTATTTCAACATGACAGATGAAAATGCGTGGGGGAGGAGCACAAACAGGAAGAGAAAGGTTTTTTTTCCTTCACTCTTTGATGCTACTATTTCAAAGCACATTTACACTTTCTTTCTTGGTTTTGTTTGGTTTTAATTTGACCAATGAACATTTACAAGATTTGCAATGTATAGGGAAAAATGAAATTATTTATGTTTTAAAAAAATCTAGGTGCAAGTTCAAATTTTAATTTATCTAAGAAGAGTGTATTACTTCTCCATAGATTTAGATTATTGATTAAAATATTTAATGCATTTCTGCTGGACTCATTTTTCTTCTGAAAATACTTCTTGCTTTCACCTAAAATATGGTGAAAATAAATGCTTATTGCAAGTTTTAGGAAATTTCATTTATCCCTAAGAAATATATTTCTTGTTATGCCCTTGATTTATTATTTTTTTGAAGAAATTGCTTAATAACTTTTAAACTTGGATATTTATAGCTATATTTTCTTTTGATTAAATGTACCTAAGAAGATTTAATTTAAAAAACTGGAATAAAATTATATAGGGGCTCATTGAAAATCAACCAAAATTGAGTGTAAAATGTAAAAAAAAAAAACTTCGGGCATTAGGAGAAACAAGTATCTTGATCTTGGTGTGAAATTTTCTGGTGCTGCTGCCAATCCTGTTACCATGGCCCCAGAGTCCTTTAGTTCTGTTCTCTCCTTACCTCTCCCATTACTTTCCCTTCCCCATCTCCCTTTTTCCATTTCTAAACACACACACTGGCTGAAGTGAAGTCCAGGGAAAGGATGGTGCATTTCTGTTTGCTTTCTCTCTGCATTTTCTATTTTCTGACCACAAAATGTCTAGAGATGCCTCATATAATCCAAAATAGTTTTAAAGTTTTGTTTGTTTTGTTTTTGTCCACGATAATGCTATTGGTTTGCCTATTTTTTTTTATGCTGTTGGCTATAAGCTCACACAAATTATAAATGTCCTGCATAAAGACATTGTGTACTTTTTTCTCTTGGCACTTAGTATAATATTTTGCTGCAGTCTGTCATTAATATACCATTTAACTTACACATATACATTTCTAGCCATTATCATTGTTACCTATGCTTGGCTGAAAAATATACTGAAAATATTAGTCTACTTTTCCACAGGCTCATTTAACTTACATTGTTATATTTAAGGTACATGCCTGTAACACCTCATCTCCCACTTGACACTTCTAAGCCCAACCCACTTTTTACTGTCAGCCATGAGTTCTGCATCTTCCATGAAATGTCACTGGTCCATTCCAGCTCTTGCTGCCTCTTCTTTCTCTCCTTCCTTTTATTTCCTGATTCTGGAGACCTATACTTTAATGTCAATATTTTGGCTCAAGTTATTAACCTTCAATGACAGAGTGGCAAATGTAACTCTTATGCTGCATAACATAGTATCTGCTTGTTTGCTGCTTGCATATTCTAATCTAAATTTGAATTGGCATATAATCTTATTGTCAATATATGACTAATTTGTGTAATATAGATATTAAAATCTATATATGCTTTATTTACCTTATAAAAATCTGTACATGCTCAAACTAGATCTTGAGTTTCATCAAGGTGGTGACCATGTTTTATATTTGTTGGTGTTCTCTGTTCCCTAACAGTGAAAGTGGTCAGTATATAACGGTTGATAACTAAACCGTCTGTGGACAGGAACAAATTAAGAAAAGATATTCTACTTGTTTACCTATATGGTAACTTAGCGTTGTTTAAATGTCTTGAACAGAAACATAAACAATCTTGACTCAAATTTTAAAATTGTTTTCTAATGATTGACGGAAACCACAAACTATAGATAGAAAATGGCGCTGGACCTCTCAGTGACTGACTGACAGGAAAACAGGTACCAGAAAGAATGAAGACTTTTACATCAGGTGTTTTTAGAAGGGATTCGTGGTTTTCTGAGTAGAGTTATGATACCAGAGTGGTGTGTTCATCCAAGGCTGATAAGGAACATTAACTTGACAAGATAAACAAGAGTGAATCAGCTAAATGACATTTGTGATTCTGGCATATCCTCTGAAGATGAAAAATAATCACTGTCTCAGGGTCAAAGTAATGACTCAACTCTTAGAAATTGAGGTGGAAACGTCCAGATTTGGGAAGAATAATGTTTCACATTCCATAGGCTATCCTCATTTAAGTGTAAGTAGCTAGAGTTAAGGATTGTGGGCATCTGAGCTGTGACTAGGAAGTAAAGAAAGGGTACACACAGCTTCAGAGACATCATCATCATCACAAAGGGCCTTTGGACTTGGAGTTTATGCCTTTCTGTATACTAGGAGCTGTGGAAATATAGTCCAGGAAGGATGATTTCAAATTTAGATTAGAATATGCAAGAAGCAAACAAGCAGATACTATCTTATGTAGCATAAGAGAGAGTTACAATTGCCACTCTGCCATTGAAGGTTAATAACTTGAGCATGGATGACCCCACAGAGAAAAGTGAATACATTTTCCAAGCATTTCATTCTGATTGTTGCAATGATCTATCAAAGCCAAAGTAAATAGTTCTGTCACTACACTTGCCTTACAATGCCCACACATGTAATATAGTGTTATTCTTTATGTCAGATAATGTTCAAAACTTGGTTATGTACCTAGAGAACTTCAAAAATCACTTGGACTGTACATTTTTAGAATTACTTTAGTATTTCGCTGCCTTTGTTAAAAGGAAAAAAGGGAAAAATAAAAATGCTGCTCCATGTACATACATAAACTGATTGCCATTATCACAAAGGCAAGAAAATGAAAATACAACAAATCATAGATCTGCATTCCTTGCTGTTTATTCTGTTATCAAATTAGCTGAAATGAGATACCTATGTAGCTCATGGACATTTCCTAGGCAACCATCATTCTTTATTCGAAATCTTACCAAGGTCTTAGAATTCTTAAGATAAGCTGCAAAGAGTCAAATGCAAGCACAGGAGGAAAAAAAAAAGAGAGAAAACAACTTTTGGTATTTTTAAGACCTAAACTCTGAGATTGCATAATGTTTTGAGGCAAAGAACTCCAAATATCCATTCCACACATAGTTGGAAATGATCCCAGTTGGAAATTATGTGTGTGTGTGTGTGTGTGTGTGTGTGTGTGTGTTGGTGGTGGAGATGGGTAAGAGAGTTAGAACAAATTGCTTCCTTTAGTTACATGTTTCCTCAATTAAAGAACAATTGTTATATTTCATGTCTATAACTGTTTGCACCAGTTTTTCAAAATCACGAAGAATACTAAATTCTATTTTTTCTAATTTTGTTTGACATAGACTTTCTATTGAGCTTTATGGTAGGGGTCATGTAACTGGGACAATCCTTTGCATAAAGAAAGTGCAAGACATATTTTATTTCTATACATCTAGACATCCTGCATCCCCTTCCAATTGCTTTTTCATGGCAGGAATTTTTCTTCCTTATCTTTATATCCTTATATCCTACCAATATATATCTACAAATTATTATAATACCCATTGTGCAAGAATGATAATTACACTTTTGTTTGCTATGCCTGCTAGTATCTTCTCTTGGGTAGAATATTCCAAAACTATAAATGTAGTTTCTGTAAAAATAATATATATCATTTTGTTATCTCATAAGCTTATGACAACCAATGTTTTAGTTAAAAATTCAGCCCCATTACCACAATTATTTCTTTTGTCTCTCTAGGTACTTGGTTCAGCAGTCACACCTAAAGATCTTGTATAGTCTGAAATTATTAACAGTCAACTGGGTTTGAAGGTACATGACAAAGTATTATAATACCATCATTCAGAAAATTAGTAAGAAGAGGCCAGGGGCTGTGGCTCACATCTGTAATCCTAGCACTTTGGGAGGCTGAGGCAGGCGGATTACTTGAGCCTAGAAGTTCAAGTCCAGCCTGCGCAACATGGCAAAATTGCATTTCTAAAAAAAACATACAAAAATTGGCTGTGCATAGTCGTATGTCTGTAGTCCCAACTACTGGTGAGGCTGAGGTGGGAGTATCACTGGGAGGATCGCTTAAGTCCCAGAGGTGGAGATTGCAGTGAGCTGAGATCATACCACTGTAGGTCAGCCTAGGCTATAGGGTGAGACTCTGTCTCAAGAAAGAAAAGAAAAGGAGATTAGTAAGAAGAGATTAATTCTTTTGTGTCATTTAATGTAATTCTCCTTATGCAAGGCTCTATCCAGTGTGAGGCTGAAAAAATTTCTGCAAATGAATTCATAATTTTACTAAACTTACTAATTAAAGTGTGTTGGTTAATGGGAAAGGGATGAAGAATTGCTAAATATTAAAACTTGGAAGAAGACTTTACAAATTTACAATCTATTTTGAGTTTTTCATCAAAGAGAAAACCAAGAAAGCAAACACCATAAATTGAAGACCACGAAGTTTAAGTTTTTTCTGACTTGAGGACAATGATTAGAGGTTAGGTGTGAGGCACAGAGGTTGGAGATCATGCTGGTAGGAAGGTCTAGGTGTCCTAAGAAAACAGTAAGTGCAACAAACATTGTGCTGGGTGCGGTGGCTCACGCCTGTAATCCCAGCACTTTGGGAGGCCGAGGCAGGCAGATCACCTGAGGTTGGGAGTGTGAGAAACCCCTATAAAAAATCATTGAACCGGAGGTGATTGTGAGTGAGTGGTGCCTGTGATCCAGCCTGGGGACGAGTAAAAACCAAAAAAAAGAAAGAAAGAAAGAAAGGAAGGAAACAGTAAGTGCAACAAACATTGTGATGAAAACAAGATAATTTCCTTGAAAATCTACAACATATGTCAAGTGAGGATGCCCATGAAAGAGTATAACATAACCTCTGACTCTAGGCTAGGATACTCTTGGTCATTCTTACATCTAGATGAGTTAATCAGAATTGGTGTGTGACTATTTTAAGGGCTAGAACCTGAAGGGAAACAGAGAGGACACGGTACTGAAACTGACATTTAGGGAGAAAGTCTAGGACTGTTCACACAATCTTTGCACATGCCTGTTTTGTCTTATTCAATTGTTAATTGCAGTTGGATAAAAGATCTAAACTTAGCAAACAAGGGGCTGCAGAAAGGAGAGAGACCCCCTCCTCTGCTTAGTTGATCAGCATGTGTTTAATAGACATACTCTAAGTAGCTAACGTTTCAGTCATCTGCAGAGACCTTAGGGAAGGGTTGTGACTAAGAGAGAACTTTTGACTGTTAGCTATGACTCACAAAAAATACAAGGCTCTCAGTTTTGTTCTACCCACATGTAAGTTAGTTCATACCACAGATAATATACCTTACTTCAAAGAAGGTGGTCTTGGCTTCAGGCATACATAAAAGTTTTTTTTTTTTTTTTTTCTGGCTACAAAGGCTTTGCACCTGTGTTTCCTTAAAGCACATGAGAAAAATGCAAATTCCAAAGGGAATTATTCTCTGTTTTGCCATCCTAGTCAATCCCACCTTACCAACCAAGAAAACTCCAAATTATCATGATTCTGAAATTGGCAGTTTCCCAGAATGCTTGACATTCCATGTTAATAAGCAGAAAAAAAGAGGAAGAAAAGAAGTCTTTCCTGCTGGGAATGTGGTAGAAATGTTAGAATTCTTTCCAGAAGAATAAATCCAAATCTACAAGAGCACATTGTTTTCATGTTTTTCTAGGCTGTGTTTTCAGCCTTGAAAACTCATCCAGAGCCTCCTGCCAGAATATGACCTACACCAGCAAGGCTGAAACTAGCACCTATGAGAAGCAAATCCATGACTGTTAAAATATTCAGTCCCTGGGTGGGACAAAGCACACCCTTGTTTCATTGAGATTGTGCCAGGAAAAGACCACAGTTTAGCTGGCATTGCAGCCATGGCCAGAAGCCAGCTTACCCAGCAACTTATTTAATAGAATTCACAGCTTCTCTTGGACTCTTAAACACAGTTACACTGAACTAAAGTAAAAGATGTGGCGGCTTTGAGATTGGTAAACCTCTTTTATATAGTATGCTGCTGATCTATATTACTGCACACATTGTCCTAATATTACAATCTTCTCTTGGCTTGTCTGTTTACCCTCTAGACCAGTAACATAAATGAGTGAAAGGAGGCCAGCTTTAAGAAGAGTCAGTCAATATTACCATTCTCGATTTCTGGTAGTGCCATAGATATATTGCATGTGGGAGGCAACTGACACAGCCTCGCTGCCCAGAGCATCCTCAGGAATGTCAGGGACTGAGAAAAACGGGAGAGAGCCTGTCCATCAGAAGGTGGGGCAGTTACTCAGCAATATCTGAGTATTACCATACAGAATCTGAGTCCTGGTGATGAAGGATCCTCCACATTTCCAAAATGAGCTGCGTAACATGAAATCTCTTAATCTTTAAGTGTTGTGCCAATGCAGCCTGTAAGTACTCAAGTGTAGAAACTGTAGGTTTCAACTTTTAATCCAAAGTAGTACCTTTGTTTAGTAGATCAATAGGTTCCCCTCTTCTATAATAATTTAGTATATTAAAGTGAACTAGGGCCTATGTATTTTACAGACATGTATGTGATGTATACAGATGTGGCCATATGGTACTATTTTGCTTATATCTTCACTGTCAATGAAAAAGGCTTTTGGATTAAAGGTAAAGTAGACATTGAAAAAGGGAAATTAAAACACAATATGGGTGAGAAATTTATAGAAATGATTGGCCTTGAAGTGTTTCAAGTTCTCTTACCTAGATATATCACAACCCAGAGAATGGAGAAAACATAAAACGTTTTATCAAACTGCTTAATCCACATTTGAATGGATGAATAAATATATATCTAGGATATTGGATATAATTAGACAAATTACAACAGTGGATACTAAATAGTTCCAAGGACATGGGCCAGCCCTTGAAGTTTTCACTGCTCTGGGAAGAAATGAAAAAAAATATAGATAATTACAGTGTATGGAGTATATAAACTTATTTATGCTTGGACAAATCCCACTACCTGTGGGATTTTTAGCCAATCTCTTCCCTCCTCTGTATCCTCATTTGTAAAATGAGAGTTTAGAATTCAGTGACCTTATTTTTGTTGTTTATTGCTGTTATAACACATTACCACAAACTTAGTGGCTAAAACAACATAAATGTATTATCTTACAGTTCTGAAGTTCAGAAGTCCAACATGAGTTTCATGGGCTAAAATCAAGGTGTCAGCAGGGCCACACTCTTTCTGGAGGCTCTGACCAGGAATTGCTTTTCTTGTCTTTTCCAGCTTCTAAAACCTACTTCATTCCTTGGATTATGGCTTCCCTCTATCTTCAAAGTGAGTAATAGTCAAGTCTTTTCCTTTTTTTAAAAAAGTATATTTTGTTTTTAAATTGACAAGTAAAAATTGTATATATTTATAGTATACAACATGATGTTCTGAAATATGTTTATATTGTGGAATGTCTAATCACATGTATTACCTCACATATCATTTCTTTTGTGGTGGGAACACTTAAAATCTACTCTCTTAGCAATTTTCAAGTATACAATTTTGTTATTAAGTATAATCATCATGATGTACAGTAGGTATCTTGAACTCCTCCTGTTTAACTGAAATTTTGTATCCTTTGTCAAGTCTATTTTATGTCATATCACTTTGAAACTCTTCTGCCTCCTTTTTCTTCTTTTAAGGACCATTTTGATTACATTGGGGACATCTAGATAATCCAGATAATCTCATTATCTTAAGGCCAGGTGATTAGCATGTTAAATCCAAGTGCAGATTTAATTTCTCCTCGATATATAACATAACATATTTATAGTTTCTGGGGAGTGGGACATGGACATTTTTGAGGGGCCGTTTGTCTGTCTACCACATCATTTCAACTAATTTTTAGTTTTTCTGTCCTGTGAATCTATGAGATAATGTCTTTTTAAGCCTGACTTGTTATGAAGGAATGAGACAGGTTTCAGGGAGGTAAGTGGGTCTGAAGTTTGCCTTAATTTATAGCATCCTCTTAGCATCCCATTAAAATTCTACCTACCTCTGAACCACTGCATGTATATGACACTGATTGTTCTTTGCAACCTGGCCGTAGCTAGAGATCATCACCTCAATAGTTTGGTTCCTGACCAGGTGTGATGGCTCATGCCTGTGATCCCAGCACTTTAGGAGGCCAAGGCAGGAGGATTGCTTGCATCCAGCAGTTCAAGACTAGCCTAGCCAACATATCAAGATCCTGTCTCTACAAAAAATAAAAAACTAGCTAGGTGTTTTGGTATGCTCCTGTAGTCCCAGCTACTTGGGACACTGAAGTGGAGATAGCTTGATCCTAGGAGATTGAGGCTGTAGTGAGCTGTGATCATGCCACTGCACTCAACTTGGGTGATAAAATGAGGCCCCCCACCGTGTCTCTCTCAAAACAAACAAACAAAAAGCTTGATTCCTGTTATTATTGAAATAGCAGGAAATTTTCAAGATCATCAGATGCCATAAGGTTACCAGTTATTGGAATGAAATTTCAGAGCATGGGCAGAACTCATTCAGGATGCTTAAGCAGTTTCACACATGGTGGTCCCTGTCATTTGACAGTCTGTGTTTAGCCTTATAAAGTCTAGATGAGACCATTCCTTAAGGATAAAATGGACGTTATATTGCTTCCTTGCCTTTAATATCACTGTGCTGAACATAGGAGTAATGTTAGACAGAGTGAAGTCTGCCCAGTCCCCCTTCCGTCTGACTTTCAGTGACCAAAATCACACTTTAGAGGCATTGTATGTGTTGTTCTAAAACAAGGCATAACTCTACTCATCAGCCAGAGAAAACTCTGGTTTATGACTTCTAATAAATCATTTTTTTCCAAACAGACTTACCAATGTTCTTTTAAAACATTTTACTAGAATATTTATGTTCTCAACTTTCAACATCGAAAGTATTTTGTAAGCCCAGTCTGAAATGGAGGAGTGAGTGGCAAGGCATACTCTCTCCCCAACAAACAATAATTTAACTTGGGAAAATTACAGAAACGATCACATAAAGTATTTGGATATTGTCCTATGGGCATATAGAAAATGGAGAAATATTCATTCAAAAAATCTACTAAATCTTGGTAAGGATTGTAGAGTTTGTGACATTTGAACCCCAACATACTCCATTCCTCTTTTTTTCACCCTCTCCATCTTATGAAAACTGCACCCCGGGAACCCTAATTCTAGGACCTGTGGGGAGAGGGAGCCCCATCATCTTTTGGCCTTGTGAAGAGTAGGCTGTTTGCTTTTTTCATCTTCCTCAGCCCCATAATGCAGAAGCTTTATTCTAGGCAAGTGTGGTTGACAGGACCAGGTCTCTATTCCCCTACACAAGCCTCATTCATAGATAGAAGCTGTACTCAATCATGCCATGCCAATCACACAACAATGCTCCAATAGCTCCTGCTCCAACTCGCTTATAAGGTGAAGAATTCACTCTGGGAGAGGCAAGACAAGAAGACAAGGGACCATTATATCATGTCCCCAGTGAGTGCATCACACTCACTCATGCACCAGAAATATCACTCTGTAGAGGCAGGCCACTGTCTCTGCCTCCAGCTTTTATGCAGTGGCACAGAGATTCTATTCAGAAGGAGAGATAGGTCTTAAGGACAAAGAGCTCTGTAGCTCTACCTGAGGAGAATGACTTTAAGTGGAAAAAAGTATGGAACATTTCGTGTTTTAAAAGGTGTTGTCTAAATTAATGGAGATTTTGCTGTAAAGTAATTAAAAGGGCTCTCTTAGCTCCATAATGCAAGTAGAAAATGCAAAATGACAGAGAAACCAGAAGTTTAACAGAGAAAACCAGAAAAAGAGACACTCAGGAAGAGCTCTCCTGGGATTACAGTGAATCCTGAGGGTAAGAAGTGCTATGTGAATACTCTAGACATCACCCATTTATAAGCAATAGAGCAGGGGGTGAAACAGACTTGGAAATGTTTCTCAAGCAGCATACAGATCAATCAACAAAGAGCAGAGCTTCATTGGCAGTAGGGGCTTAAGGACAACCTGATCAACTACTGATTGAATTATAAGCTACACTTACTTGGGGGCAACTCCTAGGAAGACAGTTTTAACAATAAAATAACACTCATTCTTTGCAGTGTAGACTGTTTGCATGCCCCAAACTGTGTCTTCTCAGGAATTATCAGAGGGGTAAAATCAAAGCTGTTAATCCCTGGTTGAACATGGGGCAGAGGCATAAACTTGAACTATGATAGTGGTCTCCAAGCCACACACACATGCAATGGTAAAGTGTAAAAATCTAACTGGCAAAAGGAACTTAAGTACGACTTTTAATAATAAGTGGCGTATACTGTCCCAGAGGCAACCTCTAGGCAGCCAGGCTAGAAGATAGAAAGAATATCTGATAGGGACATCAGAGGCCTGTAGGGAATATAGATGTTCACAGGACCAGTTCAGCCAACTCATTGAACAAATAAATAAAGCACTAAGCAAACAGCAGAAAAATCAACCCATGGTGGCAGTAGTGTGTGTGTGGTGGGAATCAGGATTCAGAAGCTGTTACCATATATCACTTAAAATTTTCAGCCAAAAATCATGACACATGCAAAACACACACACACACACACACACACACACACACACACACACACACATATAAAAGGGTAACCCATACACCAGAAAAAAAGCAGACAGCTAGTACTGCTTTTGAAGGGGTCCAGATGTGGGACTTAACAGGGAAAGACCTGAAAATAGCCATTTTAAACATATGCAAAGAACAAGAGAAGACCATGCATAAGTTATTAAAGAAAGATGTGATGACAATGTTACAAAATAGAATATAAGTAAAAAGATAAAAATTGTATATTTTAAAAAGCCAAATGGAAATTCTGGAGTTAAAAAGTGAAACAACCAAATAAAACATGCACGGTGACTCACGCCTGTAATCCCAGCACTTGGGAGGCCAAGGTGGGCAGATTACTTGACATCAGTAGTTTGATACCAGTCTGGCTAACATGGTGAAACCCTGTCTCTACTAAAAATACAAAAAAATGAGCCAGGCATGGTGGTGTACACCTGTAACCCCAGCTACTCGAGAGACTGAGGCAGGGGAATTCCTTGAACCAGGGAGGTGGAGGTTGCAGTGACCCGAGATCGCGCCACTGCACTCCAGCCTCGGCGACAGAGCGAGACTCCATCTCAAAAAAAAAAAAAAAAATGTACAAGAAGTGCTCAACAATACATTTGAGCTGGCAGAAGAAAGAATTACAAGAACGAATTAATGTCTAATTCTAGTATTAGAGATTATGCAATTTGAAAAACAAAGAGTAAAAGGAATGAAGAAAAATGAACAGATCGTCAAAGAAATATTTGATACCATTAAGCACACTGATGAAGGCATAATAGGAGTACCAGATGAAGAAAAGTGAGAGAAAGGGACAGAAAAATTTTAAAGAAATAATGGCTGCAGGCCTAAATTTGATGAAAAACATTAATCTACACATTCAAGAACTTCACACAGAATAAATGCAAAGATATTCATATCCATACAAAGTCATACATAATATGTTGAAAACCAAGGACAAAGAGAAAAATAAAAAGGGAAACAATACAAACAAACAAATAAATAAAAAGCCTCATCAAGTACAAGAAAACCACAATAGGTAACAGTTGATTTCTCTTCAGAAATAATGCAGAACAAAAAGGCAGTGGATAACCTTTGGAAATGCTGTACGTGAAATACTGTCAATAAAAAATCATGTATATATATATATATATATATATATGAAAACTAGTTTTCAAAAATAAAAGTGAAACAAAGACATTCCCAGAAATCAAAGAGCTGTGAGAATTTGTTGCTAACAGACCTAACTTACTAAAGGGAGCTCTTCTGCCAAAAAGCAAGTTACAACAGACATTAATTTTAATCCACACACACAAAAAAGAGTGCCAGTGAAGGCAATTATGTAGGTAATTATAAAATAGCATATAATTGCGTATTTCTTCTCTTATCTTAAAGAGAAACTTTACAAAATTTGATGAAACAATATATAATTATACATTTGGACTCATAGAAATGTAATTTTCTATTGTGAAATAACCTTTGACAATAAGAGCACACAGAATGCAAGTGGAAGCAAAGTTCTGTTGGAGTAGGGAAATGGCGCCAAATGGTAATTCAGATTCACAGAAAGAAATGAAGAGAATCAAAATTAGTAAATAAAAAAGTTAATTTAACAAACATTTTATGTTAATAATTATATACTTGTTCTCTTTTATTCTCTCAGCTTCTTTAAGACACAAGATTACTTAAAGAAACATTTTAACAATGTATTGCTTTGTTTATAACATATATAGATATAACAGGTGTAACAATAATAACACAGTAAAAGGGGTGATAAATGGAGCTATGTAAGAGTAAACTTTCTTTATTTCACTATAATTAACTTATATACATCTGAAGTAGGTTATAGGTTATCATGTATGTTGAAAGCCCTAGAAACAACAAAAAGAAAATAATTTATTAATATGTTATTAAAAATTCTCAGAGAAATACAAATATTACAGAGAAAATATCCATTTAATGTAAAAAAAGGCAGTAAAAAAGAAGAGAGGAACAAGAAAGACATGAGACATATAGAAAACAAAAAGCAAAATAGCAGGTGTAAATCAAAACGTATCAATAATAATAATAGCTGTAAATGGATTAAACAACCCATTCAAAAGACAGAGATTAGAGGTTGGGTGAAAAAAAATCCAAATTTGTGCTATCTACAGGTTACATACTTTAGATTCAAAGATGCAAATCAGCTGAAAGTAAAAGAGTGGAAAAAGATATACCATGAAAACAGCAACCATAAGAGAACCGGAGTGGCTATACTAATATCAGACAAAATAACTTTACAACAAAAATGTTACTAGAAACAAAAGGGTTATTTCAAAATTAAAAATTAAATCCATGAGGAAGATGTAAAAATTATAAACACATATGCCTCTAAAAACAGCCTCCCAAATGCATGAAGCAAAACTGATAAAATTGAAAGAAGAAATAAATAATTTTAAAATGATAGTTGGAGACTTCCATAATTCAGTTTCAATAACAGGTAGACAGGAGATCAATAACAACATAAAATATTTAAATAAAACTATGAACCAACTAGATATAACAGATATCTATAGAAGATTCTACCCAACAATAGCAAAACACACATTTTTTTCAAGTGCATATTGAACACACTACACGATAGACCATATGCTAGGCTATAAAACAAGCCTCAGTAAATATAGAAAGAATAAAATTATACAAACTATGTTTTCCAAATGCAATGTATTAAATTAGAAGGCAATAATAAAATTAAATTTAAAAAAATCACAAAAACGTAAAAGTTAAACAACATGTTACTAAACTGTTTGTCAATAAATAAATCATAAGGGAAATTGAAAGTTTCTTCTGATGAATAAAAATACAACACAATGTGCCACAACTTATGGGATACAGCTACAGCTAAAGCAGTACACAGAGAAAAATTTACAACATGCCTATGTTAAAAAAAAAAAAAAAAAACCTCAAGTCAATAACCTATCCTTCCACCTTAAAAAGACGTGAAGCTGAGATTCCATTCCAAGATGGCCAAATAGGAACATCTCCAGTCTGCAACTCCCAGTGTGATCGATGCAGAAGATGGGTGATTTCTGCATTTCCAAATGAGGAACCTGGTTCATCTCACTGGGACTGGTTGGACAGTAGGTGCATTCCATGGAGGGCGAGCTGAAGCAGGGAAGGGCATCACATCCGCAGGAAGCGCAAGGGGCCAGGCGATTTCCCTTCCCTAGCCAAGGAAAGCCGTGACAGATGGTACCTGGAAAAACAAGACACTCCCACACAAATACTGTGCTTTTCCAACGGTCTTAGCAAATGGCACATCAGGAGATGATATGCCATGCCTGGCTGGGCGGATGCCACGCCCACAGAGCCTTGCTCACTGCTAGCACAGCAGTCTGAGATTGATTTGCAAGGCAGCAGCCTGGCAGGGGGAGGGGCGTCTGCCATTGCTGAGGCTTGAGTGGGTAAACAAAGCAGTCGGGGAAGCTCAAACTGGCAGGGTCCACCACAGCTCAGCAAGGCTGGCTGCCTCTGTAGTCGTCACCTCTGGGGGCAGGGCATAGCTGAACAAAAGGCAGCAGAAACTTCTGCAGACTTAAATGTCCCTGTCTGACAGCTCTGAGGAGAGCAGTGGTTCTCCCAGCACAGTGTTTGAGCTTGGAGAATGGACAGATTGCCTCCTCAAGTGGGTCCCTGACTCCTGGGTAGCCTAACTGGGAGACACCTCCCAGTACAGGCTGACTGACACCTCATACAGGCAGGTGTCCCTCTGGGACAAAGCTTCCAGAGGAAGGATCAGGCAGCAATATTTGCTCTTCTGCAGCCTCCACTAGTGATACCCAGGCAAATAGGGTCTGGAGTGGACCTCCAACAAACTTCAACAGACCTGCAGTGGAGGGACCTGGCTGTTAGAAGGAAAACTAACAAACAGAAAGAAATAGCATCAACATCAACAAAAAGGACATCCACACCAAAACCCCATCTGTAGGTCACCAACATCAAAGACCAAAGGCAGATAAAACCACAAAGATGGGGAGATACCAGGGGAGAAAATCTGAAAATTCTAAAAACCAGAGCACCTTTTCTCCTCCAAAAGATCACAGCTCCTCGCCAGCAACAGAACAAACCTGGATGGAGAGTGACTTTGAAGAGCTGACAGAAGTAGGCTTCAGAAGGTCGGTAATAACAAACTTCTCCAAGCTAAAGGAGGATGCTTGAACCCAGCACAAGGAAGGAAAAAACCATGAAAAAAGATGAGATGAATGGCTAACTAGAATAAACAGTGTAGGGAAGACATTAAATGACCAGATGGAGCTGAAAACCATGGCACGAGAACTATGTGACACATGCACAAGCTTCAGTGGCCAATTTGATTAAGTGGAAGAAAAGATACCAGTGATTGAAGATCAAATTAATGACATAAAGCAAGAAGAGAAGTTTAGAGAGAAAAAGAGTAAAAAGAAATGAACAAAGCCTCCAAGAAATATGGGACTATGTGAAAAGAACAAATCTACGTTTGATTGGTGTACCTGAAAGTGACGGGGAGAATGGAACCAAGTCGGAAAACACTTTTCAGGATATTATCCAGGGGAACTTCCCCAACCTAGCAAGGCAGGTCAACATTCAAATTCAGGAAATACAGAGAACACCACAAAGATACTCCTCAAGAAGAGCAACCCCAAGACACATAATTGCCAGATTCACCAAGGTTGAAATAAAGGAAAAAATGTTAAGGGCAGACAGAGAGAAAGGTCAGGTTATCCACAAAGGGAAGCCCATGAGACTAACAGCAGATCTCTCAGCAGAAACTCTACAAGCCAAGAGAGTGGGGGCCAATATTCAACATTCTTAAAGAAAAAAATTTTCAACTCAGAATTTCATATCCAGCGAAACTAAGCTTCATAAGTGAAGGAGAAATAAAATCCTTTACAGACAAGCAAATGCTGAGAGATTTTGTCACCTGCCTTACAAGAGCTTCTGAAGGAAGCACTAAACATGGAAAGGAACAACCGGTACCAGCTACTGCAAAAACATGCCAAATTGTAAAGACCATCAATGCTAGGAAGAAACTGCATTAACTAACAGGCAAAATAACCAGCTAACATCATAATGACAGGATCAAATTCACACATAACAATATTAACCTTCATTGTAAGTGGGCTAAATGCCCCAATTAAAAGACACACACACATAGGCTCAAAATAAAGGGATGCAGGAAGATCTACCAAGCAAATGGAAAGCAAAAAAAAAAAAAAAAAAAGCAGAGTTTGGAATCCTGGTCTTTGATAAAACAGACTTTAAACCAACAAAGATCAAAAGAGACAAAGAAGGTCATTACATAATGGTAAAGAGATCAATTCAATAAGAAGAGCTAACTATCCTAAATATATATGCACCCAATACAGGAGCACCCAGATTCATAAAGCAAGTCCTTAGAGACCTACAAAGAGACTTAGACTCCCACATAATAATAATGGGAGACTTTAACACCCCACTGTCAATATTAGACAGATCAAGGAGACATAAGGTTAACAAGGATGTCCAGGACTTGAACTCAGCTCTGCACCAAGCAGACCTACTAGACCTCTACAGAACTCTCCACCACAAATCAACAGAATATACATTCTTCTCAGCACCACATCCCACTTATTCCAAAATTGACCACATAGTTGGAAGTAAAGCACTCCTCAGCAAATATAAAAGAACAGAAATCACAACAAACTGTCTCTCAGACCACAGTGCAATCACATTAGAACTCAGGATTAAGAAACTCACTCAAAACCACACAACTACATGGAAACTGAACAACCTGCTTTTGAATGACTACTAGGTAAATAACAAAATGAAGGCAGAAATAAAAATGTTCTTTGAAACCAATGAGAACAAAGACACAACATACCAGAATCTCTGGGACACATTTAAAGCAGTGTGTAGAGGGAAATTTATAGCACTAAATGCCCACAAGAGAAAGCAGAAAAGATCTGAAATTGACACCCTAACATCACAATTAAAAGAACTAGAGAAGCAAGAGGAAACAAAATCAAAAGCTAGCAGAAGGCTAGAAATAACTAAGATCAGAGCAGAACTGAGGGAGATAGAAACACAAATAACCCTTCAAAAAACCAATGAATCCAGGAGCTAGTTTTTTGAAAAGATCAACAAGATTCATAGACCACTAGCAAGACTAATAAAGAAGAAAAGAGAGAAGAATCAAATACATGCAATAAAAAATGATAAAGGGGATATCACCATCAATCCTACAGAAATACAAACTACCATCAGAGACTACTATAAAAACCTCTATGCAAATAAACTAGAAAATCTAAGAGAAATGGATAAATTCCTTGACACATACACCCTCCCAAGACTAAACCAGGAAGAAGTGGAATCTCTGAATAGACCAATAACAGGCTCTGAAATTGAGGCAATAATTAATAGCCTACCAATAAAAAAAAGTCCAGGACCAGATGGATTCACAGCTGAATTCTACGAAAGGTACAAAGAGGAGCTGGTACCATTCCTTCTGAAACTATTCCAATCAATAGAAAAAGAGGGGATCCTCACTAACTCATTTTATGAGGCCAGCATCATTCTGAGAGCAAAGCCTGGCAGAGACACAACAAAAAAAGAGAATTTTAGTCCAATATCACTGATGAACATTGATGTGAAAATCCTCAATAAAATACTCGCAAACTGAATCTAGTAGCATATCAAAAAGCTTATCCACCACGATTAAGTTGGCTTCAGCCCTGGGATGCAAGGCTGGTTCAACATATGCAAATCAATAAACATAATCCATCACATAAACAGAAACAACAACAAAAACCACATGATTATCTCAATAGATGCAGAAAAGGCCTTTGATAAAATTCAACGATGCTTCATGCTAAAAACTCTCAATAAACTAGGTATTGATGGAATGTATCTCAAAATAATAAGAGCTGCTTATGACAGACCCACAGCCAATATCATACTGAATGAGCAAATACTGAAAGCATTCCCTTTAAAAACTGGCACAAGATAGGGATGCCCTCTCTCACCACTCCTATTCAACAGAGTGTTGGAAGTTCTAGCAAGGGCAATCAGGCAAGAGAAAGAAATAAAGGGTACTCAATTAGGAAAAAAGGAAGTCAAATTGTCCCTGTTTGCAGATGACATGATTGTATATTTAGAAAACCCCATCGTCTCAGCCCAAAATCTCCTTAAGTTGATAAGCAACTTCAGCAAAGTCTCAGGATACAAAATCAATGTGCAAAAATCACAAGCATTCCTATACACCAAATAACAGACAAACAGAGAGCCAAATCATGAGTGAACTCCCATTCACAATTGCTGTAAAGAGAATAAAATACCTAGGAATCCAACTTACAAGGGATGTGAAGGACCTCTTCAAAGAGAACTACAAACCACTGCTCAATGAAATAAAAGACAACACATACAAATGGAAAAACATTCTATGCTCATGGATAGGAAGAATCAATATTGTGAAAATGGCCATACTGCCAAGGTAATTTATAGATTCAATGCCATCCCCATCAAGCTACCAATGACTTTCTTCACAGAATTGGATAAAACTACTTTAAAGTTTATATGGAACCGAAAAAGAGCCCACATTGCCAAGACAATCCTCAGCAAAAAGAACAAAGCTGGGGGCATCATGCTACCTGACTTCAAACTATACTACAAGGCTACAGTTAACCAAAACAGCATGGTATTGTTACCAAAACAGAGATATAGACCTATGGAACAGAACTAAGGCCTCAGAAATAACACCACACATGTACTACCATTTGATCTTGACAAACCTGACAAAAACAAGAAATGAGGAAAGGATTTCCTATTTAATAAATGGTGCTGCAAAAACTGGCTAGCCATATGTAGAAAGCTGAAACTGGATCCCTTCCTTACACCTTATAGAAAAACTAATTCAAGATGGGTTAAAGACTTAAATGTTAGACCTAAAACCATAAAAACCCTAGAAGAAAACCTAGGCAATACCATTCAGGACATAGGCATGGGCAAGGACTTCATGACATTAAAACACCAAAAGCAATGGTAACAGAAGCCAAAATAGACAAATGAGACCTAATTAAACTAAAGAGCTTCTGCATGGCAAAAGAAACTACCATCAGAGTGAACAGGCAACCTACAGAATGGGAGAAAATTTTTACAATCTACCCATCTGACAAAGGGCTAACATCCAGAATCTACAAAGAACTTAAATTTTCAAGAAAAAAAAAACCATCAAAAAGTAGGCAAAGAATATGAACAGACACTTCTCAAAAGAAGACATTTATGCAGCCAACAGAGACCTGAAAAAATGCTTATCATCACTGGTCATCAGAGGAATACAAATCAAAACCATAATGAGATACCATCTCACACCAGTTAGAATGGTGATCATTAAAAAGTCAGGAAATAACAGATGCTGGAGACGATGTGGAGAAATAGGAATGCTTTTACACTGTTGGTGGGAGTGTAAATTAGTTCAACCATTGTGGAAGACAGTGTGGTGATTCCTCAAGGATCTAGAACTAGAATTACCATTTGACCCAGCAATCCCATTATGGGGTATATACCCAGAGGATTATAAATCATGCTAATATAAAGACACATGCACATGTATGTTTATTGCAGCACTATTCAGAATAGCAAAGACTTGGAACCAACCCAAATGCTCATCAGTGATAGACTAGATAAAGAAAATGTGTTACATATACACCATGGAATACTATGTAGCCATAAAAAGGATGAGTTCATGTCCTTTGCAGGGACATGGATGCAGCTGGAAACCATCATTCTGAGCAAACTATCACAAGGACAGAAAACCAAACACCGCATGTTCTCACTCATAGGTGGGAATTGAACAATGAGAACACATGGACAATTGAACAATGAGAACACATGGACACAGGGCGGTGCATATCACACACCGGGGCCTGTCATGGGGTGGGGGGCAGGGGGAGGGATAGCATTAGGAGAAATACCTAATGTAAATGATGAGTTAATGGGTGCAGCAAACCAACATGGCTCATGTATACCTATGTAACAAACCTGCATGTTGTGCATGTGTAACCTAGAACTTAAAGTATAAAAATAAAAAAAAAAAGAAATGAAGCCAGGTGCAATGACTCACACCTGTAATTCAAAAACTTTGGGATACCAAGATGGGAGAACTGTTTGAGCTCAGGAGTTCAAGACTAGCCTAGGCAAGATGACAAACCCCGCCTTTATAAAATAAATAAACAAATAAATAAAAATAAATTTAAAAAATAAAATAAGAAAGAAAGCTAAATCTGAAACCAAAAAAAAGATAATACGTATTAGATGAGAAATTAATGAAAATAAGGCCAGGCACAGTGGCTCACATTTGTAATCCCAGCAATTTGGGAGGCTGAGGTGGGTGAATCACTTGAGTCCAGGAGTTTGAGACCAGCCTGGGCAACAGGGTGAAACCTTGTCTCTACAAAAATTGTAAAAAGTAGCTGGGTGTGGTGGCATGTGCCTGTAGTCCCAGCTACTTGGAGGGCTGAGGTGGGGGATTGCTTGAGCACTACAGGTTGAGGCTGAAGTGAGTCGTGATCATGTCATTGACTCCAGCCTGGGCAACAGAGCAAGACCCTTTCTAAAAAAAAAAAAAAAGAAAGAAAAGAACAAAAATAAATGAAAATAGAATTGAAAAAAAAAGTTGGTTCTTTGAAAAGATTAACAAAATGGACAATACTTTACGCTAAGGAAAAAAGACAGAAGGCTCAAATAAGACAAAGAATAAAAGGGGGATATTATTAAGGACTTTTTATAAATAATGAGGATTATAAGAAAATATATGAACAATGGTGTGCCAATGAGTTAGACACTTAGATGAAACAAATTCTTAGAAAAACACAAACTATGAAAACTGACTCAAGAAGAATTAGAAAATTTGAAGACACATAGCAAAATATTAAATTAATACTATAAAATCTTCCCAAAAAGAAAAACCCTAGCCCAAATGGCTTCACTTGTGAAAACTGCCACATATATAAATAATTAATGCCAATCCTTTACAAACTCTTTGAAACAAAGAAAGAAAAGGGAACACTTCCAAACTCATTTCAGGAAGCCAGGATTACTCTGACACTAGAAGCAAGCGAAGACATCAAAATAAAATTATATATGCTTTATGAATACAGATGCAAAAGCCATTAACGAAATTCTAGGAAATTTAATCTAGCAGCAGAAAAAAGGGATTGTACAACATGGCCAAACAGGATTTATCCCAGGAATACAAGGTTGAATTAACATATGGAAATCAATCAATCTGATTTGTTATATTAATAGAATAAAGGGCAAAACCGCATGATAATCTCAATAGATGCAGAAAATAATTTTGACAAATTAAACCCACTTTCATGATAAAGCAAACTTGACAAACTAAAATTAGAAGCAAACTTTCTCAACCTGTTATAGAACGTCTACAAAACAACAACAACAACAACAAAAAACCCACAACTAACATCATACTTAAGGAAAAAAAGATCAAATACTTTTCCTTTAAGTTAAGAAACAAAGCAAAAATATCTTCTCTCATCATTTTCAGTCAGCATTGTGCCAGTTAAGACAATTAGGCAAAAATAAGAAATAAAATGTTTCCAAATTGGAAAAGAAAAAGTAAAACTATTTGTATTCATAGATGACATGACCTTGTCTACAGAAAATCTTAAGGAATTCACTTAAAAACTATTAGAGCTAATAAGTGAGTTCATCAAGGTTGCAGAATACAAGATCAATATACAAAAATCAATTGTATTTCTATCCACTAGCAATGACAATCTGCAAATGAAATTAAGAATACAATTCCACTCACATTAGCATCAAAAACTATACAATTCCTCAGAATAAATTTAACAAATTAAGTTCAAGATGTGTACACTGAAAAACTGCACAATATTGTTGAAGAAATAATGCAATGCAATTTCTATCAAAAGCCCTACTGA
Source organism: Hylobates moloch (assembly GCF_009828535.3). Lineage (NCBI taxonomy): Eukaryota > Metazoa > Chordata > Mammalia > Primates > Hylobatidae > Hylobates > Hylobates moloch. The sequence goes on from NW_026652277.1 coordinate 139,457,982, forward strand.
CTTTTTGCAGAAATTGACAAGATAAAGTTAATATGGAAATGCAAAGGTTCCAGAATAGCCAAAAAAAAAAAAAAAATTCTTGAAAAAGAACAAGGTTGGAGGACTCACACTTCCTGATCTTAAAACTTATTTCTGTACACAGCTGCAGTAATCAAGGCAACATATAGTAGCATAAAGATAGATTTATAGGTCAATGGAATATAGTTAGAGTCCAGAAACAAACTCTTACACTTATAATTAATTCATTTTTGACAAGAATGTCAAGACAATTCATCAGGGGAAGAACAGTCTTACTAACAAATGATGCTGGAAACAACTGAATATCCGCATGTCAAAGAATGAAGCTGAACTCTTTCCTTAAACAACACACAAAAAAATTAACTCAAAATCAATCACAGACCAAAATATAAAGATAAAACTACGCAACTCTAGGAGAAAATTTGGGAGTACATTTTCATTTTCTTGGGTTAGGCAATGGTTTCTTAGATATGAAATGAAGGTACAAGTGACAAAATAACTAATAGATAAATTGGATTACATCAAGATTAAGAACTTTCGTGCTGCAAATGATACCATCAAGAAATTAACAGTGGTGTTGATACTCAGTACTACAGAGGACAATGGCCGGAAATCCTCTTTGTTTTCCCGGGCTCCTGGGTTCCAGGGACAGCCTGTAGAGCTCCTGTGCCTGGCCAGCAGCCATCATGGAAATTATTAGTTTCACATTTTCCTGGAAGAAGGAACTGCGGGCAGAAGTGGACTGCAATGCATTTTAAACCTTGTGGAAAGAGCTAAGCTATTGAATTGCTTCTTTTGAAGGAAGGAGTGGACTTATGTAAGATATTGACACAGGAAACTTTTTTACCCTAAATTATTGTAATGCTTCTTTCAGTTCTTAATGCAAGATTTAGTGTTTATCTATCTCTTTTACTTCACACTTCAGCTGTAGGTTGGAGTGAAATGAGCTATTCTGTCATGCAGAACTGGCTTTTAAGGGTCAGAATAGTAGATCCAGTAATTAAAATTTATGCTTTAACATTTTAGATCTGGTTTTTGATATGCTCTCTCAGTAAATCTAAGAGTGTCTTTAAAAATGTAAACCCAGAGCAATTTGAAGTTTCTATTTAAACTTTATTTGCAACTCCTCTAATGAGAAGATTGAATTTATTTATAATTAATTGCACTATTCAGATTTTTGAATGTATGAGGCAACGAAAAAAATTCTATCTACAGTGTGCTCTTAAAAACTATAAAAAGAAGATGAAAAGACAACACACAGAATGGGAAACAATTATTGGCAAACCATGTATCTGATAAGAGACTGGTATCCAGAATATACAAAGAACTCATACAATAATAAAAAGACAAATAACCCAATTAACAAGTCACAAAGAATTTGAATTGACATTTCCTCCCCAAAACGTATACGGATAAAAAGATGTTCATCATCATTACTCATTAGGAAAACACAGATCTTTTCATCAGGGCATACAAACTAGAAAAATCTTGAGAGATCTTGTGATAGAATATTGTTTTTTATGAATATTCTTTTAGTTGGGAAGCCTAGGTGGGTAGGTCACTTGAGGCCAGGAGTTCAAGACCAGCCTGGTCAACATGGTGAAACCCCATCTTTACTAAAAATAAAATATTTGGCCAGTGGCAATTACAGGCGCAGTGGCATATACCTGTAATCCCAGCTTCTCAGGTGGCTGAGGCATGAGTATTGCTTGAGCCTGGGAGGCAGAGGTTGCAGCACGCCCGGATCGCACCACTGCATTCCAGCCTGAGCAAGAGAGCAAAAACAAGACTCTGTCTCTGGAGAGGGGATTGGGGGGTGTGGTGCAGAATATTCTTTTAGAAATATTCTTTTGAGAATGGTGAGTTTTTAAGTTAAGTGTGTCCTTACTTTAAACTTACTGTTCATTTCATGTTAGCATTTAGTTATATTGGAAAAGCTCATTATACCTTTTGATTATGAAGATAAAATATCTCTTTTTCTCTCTTCTATATATACACATACATATATGTGTACCTACCTATGTATCGATATAAATATGATAAGATATAAGTATATAAAATTTCTACTATAATCCAAATTTTATTCCTTAATTTTTATCAAATCTTCAGACTGAAGAGGATTTGCTAGGCATAACTGGAATAAAATTTTATTTTGAAAGAACCAAAAATTTGATGATGGGAACTAGGAAAATATAGAGTATAAATGAGATTCCATGTGATCTCATTATTTATAAAGTGTGGGAAAAATAAGGACATACTTGAATATGATGCTAAATTTTTATTAATTAATTTTACTTCAATAGGTTTTTGGGGAACAGGTGGTGTTTGGTTACATGAATAAGTGTAGTGGTGATTTCTGAGATTGTGTGTGCCCCTTGCACTCATCACCTGAGCGGTGTACACTGTATCCAATGTGTAGTCTTTTACCCCTCACCACCCCCCAACCTTTCCCCCTAGTCCTCAAAGTCCAGTGTATCATTTTGCGTCCTCATAGCTTAGCTCCAACATGTAAGTGAGAACATATGATGTTTGGTTTTCCATTCCTGAGTTACTTCACTTAGAATTATGGTCTCCAATTCCATTCAGTTTACTGCAAATGCCATTATTTTGTTCCTTTTTATGGCTGAGCAGTATTCCATGGTATAAATATATCACATTTTCTTTATCCACTTGTTGATTGATGGGCATTTGGTTTGGTTTCATATTTTTGCAACTGAAAATTGTGCTGCTATAAACATGTGTATGCAAGTAGAATATGATTCTAAAACTAATTTAAAAGTGAAGCATGCCCTGGAAAGATATGGCATAGGCAGAGTTAAAAACAAAGGCCACTATGGTTGATAAGTATCTGTTATAAAGAAAAAAAAATACTGTTTTTAAAACATGGAGATCTTGCCAATTATATACAAGCCGTTCTTTTTTTATTATAATAGAAAAAAGGTTTTTTTCAAGGTCTTTTCTGCAAAGTCCTCATCAAAATATAGCCAAGCCTCTCTTGCCTCCCACTAGTATCAAATTAAATATTATCTAAGTTGGAAACAATAAGTGCTAAAATTATTGACTTCAAGGTTTTAAAAAATCACCTTGGAATATTAGTGCTGTTCTATTTTTATCATTAAATATTACTCATTTGAATTATATATATAGTTAAATTTTCTACATATATCAGAAAGCTATTTCTGTTACTGTATCATCATCAAAGGATAGTAACAGGAATTAGAATTAGGACTAATTTTTTCAACTACTGAAGACATTAAACAACTCTATATGCCTCCAGGAAATCTAGAACCCATGATTTATAAGAATCAATATTTATGAGACTGAGTTTTCAAAATGGGTATTCTGCTTAGGTTAATATAATGGTAGAGAGATTAGTTGTCCTCCACAATTTCCCTACAGCATTATTTAAAATTAAAATCAATATTTAAAGATTAATTTTACTTTGGAATGGTGTTACCATCACTTATCAAATATCTTTTCTTCCTCATGAATCTTTGCTGAATTCATAAGTGGCTGAGAAAGTTTTGGTTAGAAATATAAGCTCTCCTATTTCCTAAAATTTTCAGCATACTTCTTACTGCAGAGGTAGTAAATTCCTTGCAGTAGTGCTGCATGCAGATTAAAAGTCAGAAAAGGCCTCGTGTTTTTTCTTTCATCTGAGTTCCACATAGGCCAGCCTCTCAGCAATACAGATCTTAAAATCAGATGGGCAGCCAAGTCATAGCAAGTATTCAATAATGCTTTCTGTTTCTGTATTATATGCTTTCTGTTTCTGTATTATAAAGGGTTGATTAGACCAGGTGAAAACCCAGGCCAGTCACCCTTTCCAGATTTTGACTTTTTCTAGACAACTAATTTAATAACCAATGCTATATATATGGACATCATATATATATATAGGTATATAGCATATATATATATATATATATATATGCTAGGGACAGCTAGCTCAGATATAAAGATTAAACTCAATCTGAAAGGTATACTGACATACTAAATACTGTATCCTGATGGGGATGTACGGACAAGCATACAGAATCAAAAAAAAATGTATCTGGCTTGGGAGATAAACCTACTAGAGCATTATTTTGGCTGGTAGGAACTTTCTCTTTAGGTGAATGCCAAGAAAACAGTACTCTGTCTTCCAAATTCTCTTTTCTTCTGATTCACTGTTAATATTTGAGTGATTAAGTGAGCCTGAAATTTGCTCTGATCTCTACTTTGTATAATATTATTAAGCAACTAATTGTCTCTGGTCAGGGATAAACTCTTACGTTGACCATCCCTCAACTAAATAATCTAAGAGAGATTGTAGCGAACATCTGGTGTTTTTGTCACGTAGTATTATTTCTTGCCCTCTCTTTCATTTTCTTTTTTGTTTGTTTGTTTGTTTGAAAGAAAGGGAAGTAAATAACACTACGGTGGTTCTCTGGGGAATCACTCTTTTCTATTTTCGTGGTAAGTGATGGTGGTGAAATTGATTTCACTATCTACTCCATTCTCTATTCCAGTGATCCTGGTTAAGTCATTGGCATATCCCAACCTTTGATAAATAATTCCATCAGAGTTGATGAGATGTGAGGACATTTTGTGAGGCCAGTCAGTAGAAAATGGCTCCATTTCTTCCCCTGAGAGGCATATATGAGGAAGTGAAGTCAGGACCTTCGGAAGCAATGCTACCTACCCTATAAAGGGAACCTAAAACTGCTAGTGAGACCAATTTTGAAGACTAAAGATAAAAATCATTACCACAAAAGGCAGAGGAGAGAGATGGACAAGAATGGGGTCTACTATTTGAGCCACTGGATAAAAGCTCACCTGGAATTAAATATATGTACCTGGACTTTTAAATTACTAATGAATAGATTTGATTTATATTTAAGTCAGTATGATTTAGGTTTTCTATCATGTACTTATGACACAAAGAAATATGACTCAGCTGGCAGGGAAATGAATGCTCATTCACCAAAAATAATAATTTTCTCTCTTTATTCACATAATCTATTTGACCACCAAGGAAACTTTTTACTTAGAAAAGTGTGTGTCTGTGTGTGTGCATGTGTGTGTGTGTGTTTTCAATCAGTGGTGTGATTTTTGTGTGACTGAGAAACACAAACAGGTGAAGAGTCACATGCAGATAGGATGTGACACTTGTAACAAGCAGATGCTTGGTTCCAATCTTTAGACCATGGAGGGAATACCACTTTGGTGCTTTTTTTGATGCTTCACTTAACTGTTTGTTTTACACTGTGAATTTCTTGGATACTTAGCAAGTCTATTTTAGAGACTTAAGCCACAGTGCATACAGCCTCCCTCTGATGTCTTTAAAAGGACAAGAAACATTGGCAAGCTGCTTCTCTTAGTTTACATTTGGGTACTCCTTTATAGAGGGTCAACAGTGTCAGTGAAAGACCACAAATGGCAGCTACCTGCAATTTCCCCAATTTTCTATAATTTCCCCTGTCCTTTGCAGTTCAAATGAGCAAAGATGAATTCTTTACAAATGCTTTTTGTTTTTTTTTTTAAATAAATGTTATATTTATATTCTATAATAAACACTAAGTTATAGTCTTTATCTTTTCCCCCAATAACTCCTACCATACTTATGTTGGACTTCCTGCGACATCCACCCCTAGCAGGCAAGTTTCCTTCCACCTTTATTTCTACTTTGGAAAACTGGCTTACTCTTTGTTTCCTTTCTGTGGAACAGCATTAAAAGGGGCAATTTTCAGAACTCTTTTGGTTTCTTTTTTCTTTTGTTCCTACGTTGAAAGACCACAAGTTTGTGTCTAATGTTTCACAGGATAAGCATTTTTATTATTTCAAATCTGATTCTCTGAGTCAGGTTTGAACTCTTCGGCTACATGTACATGGCTTAAAGGAAAGAAGTCTTGGAAATTATTTATTTGATTTTAGCAAAGTGTAACTTGTGCCCAATCGTTCAGCCTTCCAAAAATGTCTAAGTAGTCAATCAAATTACCTGAATTGGCTCTGTTTATATAAAGTCCTTTTTTTCTTCTCTCTGTACATCCTTTTATAAGTAAAATTGGCTCTGATGCTGAACTGAAAATATCCCCTCAAAGATTACCAATCCTAAAGGTAGAATCCAGTTTCTAGCCTTATTTTTGTGGCACTTCTATTGCACTTTACAACAATTAATACAATCTTTTACTTTAGCCATTAGAATGTAGAATCCTGTGCTTTGAATTTTTTTAAAAAACTGTTCTTCTCTTTTCCTCCATGGCCTCTACTTTTTCTTCTCACATCCCAAATGCAAGCATTTCAAATAGTTTCCTCTTTCATCTTTGTTTATTTCCTTTTATTTTCTTCATTATTTTCTTCCAAGACTTCAAAAGGTCAATTCCATGTGTAACTTCCAAATCCATGTTAATCAGCTCCAATTATGCTGAGAGGCAAATCCCAAATGTTCAATGTTTGCTTGATCCCTCAAAAAAATGTATTTCTTAGGCCTCTCATATCCAGTCTTTTCTCCTTCATGCATACCAACAGATGAGTTCTTTTAAAGCATAGTTCTATTCTTTTTAGATTCTCATTCAGACTCTATCATTGTACACTAATGCAATCGAAATTTCTTATCACAGCCTTTAAAAACCCCTACTACCTCTTCAACTTTACTGCTTGCTACTCCTCCACCTGAAAAATGAAGATGCTCCACCATTTATTGTCTATATAATCCGTGTACATCTTTTTGCCAGGAATAATTTCCCTCCATCTTCATCCATAAAATGTCAGCTGTAATGCTGTTGAAATAGCCAAGCCTTTAGAATCCTTTCTTTCCCTACTTGCTTCTTTTCTCTGACCTCTCATTGGAAATTTCTTTTCTCTTTTTGACTTTTAGTAAACATTGCCTTGCAGTGGTATTATTTGTGTGTACATGTTCTTGCCAAGAAAGCCATAGTTCCTCCAGAACGAGTAATTAATATTACTCATTTTCTTTTCTCTATAGTGCCTAGGGAAGGCACTGAATAGACACTCTAGTAAATCTTTGATGTTATTACTGATTATGTGCAAACTTAGTGATGGTAAGGAACAGCCTTCAACACTTGAAAACATTTAATTTTCTTCATAGGCAAACTTCTCCAAATGGGAGGAAGAATTTTCTTCTCACTGAACTATGTAGCTGAAAAGCACTATACAGATATAAGGCATGTAATAACTCTATATATTATAATATCAGACTGAATTAGTAAAGGAAGTAAAATTAGTAAAGGAGATATAAGATAGATATTTTCTCAATATGCCTTGAATCTAAGGACAGGACTTCACCTGTCACTGAATAGCTGTGTGGCATTGGTCAGAATATATAACCTCTATAAGTATGTTTTTTTATTTGTAGAGGGAGAATAATACTCCATACTGACACTGTTAAGAAAAAACAGGACAGTACATGTAAAGAGGTAATACAGAGGACATGCTCCATACACAACAGTTACTATTGATATTATCATCAATGATGGATTACTTTTTCTTAGCTAAAACTTACGTTCCCTTCTACCAAGCAAGACCCCTGAAACTTTAGATGACTCTCTGGGCATAATTGTCCCTCTCAGATTTATCACGTGCTGCATTTTCTGCTTTTATCAAATTGCTGATATTCTACCTTCCTTAGAAGGTCATAAATTCTGCCATGATTCCCCTTCGGCAAATTGTTGCAAAAGAAGAGAAAAATTATGTGTGTGTGTGTCACATATTTGTGATTATGTGTGTGTGAATCACATATTTGTGATTCATAACTGTTCCATTTCTATATCACAGACCCATACAAATGGAGGCTCTATTTGTACTAACTTCTAATGATACAGATGTTTTGATCTGTTCCTCTGTATTATTACCATGTACATGATAGAACACTGTCTAAATTAGTAACAAGCTTGAGTGCACATTTGAAGAAGAAATCCTCACAAACTTTCGTAATGGAGGCAAATGCAGCAAGGATAACTTTATGTATGCCGTCTTGTTATATCAGCCGTGCCTTATAGCTGTTTAGTGCTTTTCAGTTTACAAAACCCTGTCCCCACATTATCAACTTTAAATTTTGCAAAAACACAATTAGGATGGGAGGGCAGGTAGCATTATTTCAATACTATAAATGAGGAAAATGAGACTCTCAAAGATTAATTAGCTTGTAAAAAATCACTTGGCTTGTAATGGAGAATCAGGTTCAGAACTGTCTTCTGACTTCCAATTAAAGAAATTTTCACTCAATCTCTCTAATTCTTAGTGTCCATGAACCCTAGGGTAAAATTAATCATGCTTGCCAAACAATGTAATTTTATGACAAACTAGGTAACCTGCTAAAAAATTAATCTTGTTCTTACTAAATAACACAGTGATAAATTATTTTCATGGTATTGTCTATATTTTATGATTAAGTGAGTTTACAGCATTCTTATCTTAATATATCACCCACTCAACTTTCAGTAACTTTGTACCTTCTCTTTTCTTCTTTCATTCCTCTGGCATATGAACTGGTTGCAGCTAAGTGAGTCAATCAGTATAAGAACAGTTAAAAATATATATTTGATGCAAATGTACTTTGCACAAAAACAAAAATAGGTGCTGGTAAATGGTACCATTGTTCAACCTCACTCAAAAAGTTCTGGTAAAATCTATGAAAGATACTAAGTACCTTGGTAGGAATTTGCTGCAGCAGTTATGTAGATAAGAAGACATTTAGGTATGAATATCACTGATCAATATTATAATAGTCTATTAAAACAAAAACAGTTATTTGAGAGACAAAAATAGGTGATAGCATTTCTATTTTGGGTATTAGAATCAAAATCTAGGGGAGACACCTCTTTCTGTTTTTGCTAACAATTGGTTCTTGGGACTCATAATAAGCTAAGGTTATTTTTTGTCCAACACAAATATCATCTCATATTGCCTTAGTTTCCCTATTAGTAAAATAGGAGTAATAAAACTTCATAGAATTTTTGAAGCATAATCACATATACCTGGTATATAATAAATATTCAGTGCACACTGGCTAATAGTATTAGCACCAGTATTGTCTTGCCCCTCTCTCCTAAACATTAAACACATGCTGTAGTTGATGGTAAAAATGGTCACAATTCTCTACCCTTTCTTATATCCATGTCTTTTGAAATGTAACTTTATAGCTTCTCCCCAGCTGGCCCTGTGACTTGCTTTGACTAATAGAATGTAGCAGAAATGTCACTCTCCTCTTGTCTCTTGGAATCTCTGCCTCTTCGCTATAAACAAGCCCAGGCTAACCTAATGGAGAATGAGAGAGCAGGTGGATCAGAGCCAAGTCACCTCAGTTGTCCTAAGCAAAGCCATAAACACATCAGATACAGAAGCACATTGGATAGAGCATCCAGCATCAGCAAAGCTGGCTCATAGTCAATACTCAGCTGATGACAGACACATGAGGAAGCCTAGCCAAGACCTAAAGAACCACTCAGCTTTCCCATGATTTGTGAACTATAATAAAGGGTTGCTGTTCTAAGACACTAAGTTTTGAGATGATTTGTTATGCAGCAATGGCTAACTAATACACAGAATTTTCTGGCCAAGAATTGTAACCACTATGGATTGGGTATGTTTTTGTCTTTTCCATCTTGTAGATGGAAACTCTGGGACAGAATGAAGGGTTGTCTATGATAATGTTGAGAATAAATGTTTAAAATCAGGTCTAGAACACTAAGTATTTTATTTGCTATGCTCAGCCAATAGACAGATGATTTTACCTTAGAATTCTGTGACTTGAGAGCCCATACTGTTTTTCTTACACAACCATGCAGTGCAGTGTATCAGGATTTGCCTTGAAGTAGACATAGAGTTTCAGGGGAAGGAAAAAGAGAAGTTAGAGACTAAACATTTTATATTATTTGGCTGTGTCCCCACCCAAATCTCATCTTGAATTGTAGCTCCCACGATTCCCACATGTTGTGGGAGGGACCCAGTGGAGGGTAATTGAATCATGGGGGCAGGTCTTTCTTGTGCTGGTCTTGTGACAGTGAATAAGTCTCATGAGATCTGATGGTTTTATAAAACAAGTTCTCTTCTTTTGTCTGCTGCCATGTGAAACGTGCCTTTCACCTTCGTGAGGCCTCCCCATCCATGTGGAACTGTGAGCCCATTAAACCTCTTTCTTTTGTAAATTACCCAGTCTTGGGTATATCTTATTAGCAGCTTGAAAACAAACTAATACAACATTCAGGGCCCTTTTATTATGAAGAAAAAAATTTTACCCTTTAGAAACATTTCTTTTTGCTTGGAATTGCTCTGTTTTTAAAACTTGCCAATTCAAAAAAACTAAACTAAGGATCAACATTCAATTTATCTTAACCCAGATTTTGCTCAGATGACAACATCTTTTTAAAGAGCCTCCTTTGTCCTAGGCAGAAGAATAATCAAACAAGAGAAATGATAAGTAGAACTTAAAAAATAACCAATACTTTATTCTGAACTACAAAGGATGAACAAACAGCACTTAATTTTCTTCTTTCCTTTCTCCTTCTGGTGAGAAATAGGTTAAGGTTTTTAATGCCCCTCTCTGAATAGAACCTTAAAAATTGAAACTATCATCTTTTTCCTAAATTTTCTTAAGATAGAGAAAATATACGAAACATTAGGTGCTACTATTGCTTAATGTTTCTAAGGGACTAAAATAAGTGATCTGAATGATTAGCTAATTCTCTTTGAGTCTCTTTTAACTTTCAGCCAAACTGTTATGCTATTTACTGATCTCACCATAAATATTTCTTCAGAATGGGAAAAGCAAGATAGCAAGTTCCAATTCTTCTTTCCAATAATAGATTTAACTGAAATATTTGTGGATAGTTTAAAAATGTTAGCCCCACCTTAGATATACTTAATTATAAGTTCATATTTCTATAATTGAACAGTTTACCTTTGAGAAAGTTACTCTAAGTATCTAAGATACTTCTAGGGCAAAATGTCATCCTCTGGGGGTTCTCCTTGTCTGTTCCTGGTCTTCTCCTGGGGTTATCTAATATCTATGGTCATGTATATATAATGCTGGCATTGAGAGAGGACTCTGGTCTTTGTGCCATCTATTGGTCTAGGTTAGCCTCTGTCCAAGGAGTGGCTATTGCACCTGAGCTTGGCTGTTGGGCACTAGTGTCTGTGTCTCTGCCATGATCTCCTCATTCAGTGTCATCTGTGTACAGCCTGTGCTTCTTCCAGGCCTCTGCTCTTTGCAACACTGGTTGACATGTATACTACATTTTCTTTGACTCTCTCTAGTCCCTCACTCAGTCCAGGAAGAGCTTTTATTTTCTTCTTGAATGTTGATAAAATACTTTTAAGCAGCTCAAGGTCAAGGTTATTAAAATCAGTTTTGGAGATGTAGAATAACCTGGTCTTTTTCTCCTTATAAAATGAAGTGATTAGAATGTCAGATGTTACAATTTTTTTTCCTAAGAGACAGTCTAAACCAGTGTTTTTCCTGATGCCAATTTGAGGACCAGGACAGGTTTTTACTGGTCCAGTTTGAAATCAGACTGCATTGGACAATCCAATTGATTTTCTTAAAGCTACATTTATTAGTTTGCAGTCTGTCTATCATTCTGAGGTTTCAGTCTTTTACATTTTAAAATAGAATTGTGATAGTAGATTACAATTTTTAAAATGGCTTAACTTTGCCAATAAAAAATTGGCAATATTAAGTCAGTTTCTAAAATATTTTTTGATTACATGCTTGAATTATTTCCACAGATCTATAAAACATATGTTTTCAGAAGCCATTGATTCAACCAATCATATTGGGAAAGCTTTTATTAACTTGACAATAACAGTAACAAAAGGAATTCTGCATGGCATGAAAAAGCTCCTTATTTCTTTGTAATAGCTATTTATTTGTAATAGCTTTGTAATAGCTATAGTCATAGCTATTTAAGATTTCCAAAACTATAAAATAGAGGTGATAATTCCATCACATAAATTTTTAGGGTAGATCAAATAAAATTGTATTAACAAACTCCCTAGCCCATCATAAGAACTTTCCAATAGTTCATATCACCTCCTCTTTTTCACTTTATAAATAAAAGTTGGATATCAGATAAAAGCAGGTGCTTCCTCCTCAGATATGTATCTTGTATTTCTCACGGGCTTATTTATATCTAGGTTCCTGAAAAATTCAAATAAAACTTGACTTTTAAGACAAGTAAGCCACAATTGTATGGATTACATTATAATTATCGGAGATGTTTTATCTTTTTTTGAAGTTCTTTAATAGAACAGTGAATTTTAATTCTTCAGCTTAAAATCTTCTGCTTTGCCTCATTCCCATATAGTAAAGAAGTTTAAATTAGTCAAACTATTGAGAAAAACAAATGAATCACTGCAAAAGGTAAGATTTGTTTTGTAAATACACAATTGACTCCATCCCTTTATTTATCCATCCACTCATCCATCCATCCCCATATCCTAATATTCTAACATTTAAAATGTAGATTTTAGCATTTTAAGCCTTTTTCTTTTTAAAAAATTATAAAAATTTTTGAACCAAATAGCCACTAAAAGCCTTTTTCAATTAAAGTTGTAGTAACTTTTAACGGTGGGCCACGTGTTTAAACTGACTATATAATTGAAATGCACTCTAGTTAGACATACTTAAATGAATACATTGGGTCACATGAGAAATGTTATTTGGCTCAAATATGACCAACAATAACTAGCCCTTGGCAAGCTGAAGAGATATGCGATGTTTCTCAATGCCTAAAGAAATTGGTTGTGGTGTGGCAGATTCAGTCAGGCTAGGGAAGTTCTTACCTTCCTTTGGATATGAACCAAATCCCAGCAGATTAGGTAGCTGTTTTCCTCACATTCAGTGAAATGACCGTGTGAATTAGTTCAGCTGGCTTGCATTTATTTTGAGTATGCAGAGTATACTGATATAAAGTAACTAATGAAAAGTGAGTATGGTTTTATATTACATAAAAATTTGAGGCAACAAGCAATATAAAAAATAAGGAGAGGTCATTTTAAACAGCACTAGGTACTCTTAAAGCTAAATGTTATCTCCTCTTTAATGCAGGAACCTTAATTTAATCTGACATAAAATCATTTACTTTTTCTCAGAGGTAAGTAAGAATTTTAATTTCTTGTATTAACATTAGCCACGTACACCTGACCAGTGTTCTTTCTGTCACAATAAGGAAATTAAAGAACTATATGATATGCTTCTACTCTTAATAAATTATAAAATGACAGCCCTCCTTTAAAAAGATCCTTCCGTTTTTTATGATTTGACAAGACTGGAATAAAATTTACTTTGGTGCTCCTTTGAAAAATAGTCTGGTGGAAAAATACATTTAACTACCACCTCTTGTAATACAAAAAGCATGTGGACATTAAAAAAAAGTCTTATTCCTTAGAATGAAACAAAATTAATGAACATGATTAGAATAGAATGATGAAAGTTTAATGAAAAACCAATTTAACTCTGACAAACACCTGGCAAACCTGAGCATTTTGTCTATTAAATCTCCAGACAGAAGAAATCATTTTTTCTTTCCATGTTCAAATAGATAGCATTTCCTACCCTAACCGAACAATTTAGCATAAACTTCCTCATACTTGTACCTTTAAATATTATTTGTCATGGTCAATGATACTGCTTTATCTACCTTGTTTCCCACCAAAAATCTATGTGTGACATCCGGACACGTTTAGGGAATACATTTTAACTGAAGTTCCCATGGTCTGCATCATCTATTGTTTGAAACACAATAAACTGGCAGGGAGTAAATCTATAACAAAATAAGCAACAGTTGCTTGGCATCTGGAAACACATGGTGAAATACAATTACTAGGTATTTTGTAGGGCAAGTGGCTACCTCATGCAAACCTTATGTCTGTTAGTGACTAGCACACGTATACAGTATTTCTTATTTAATATCCTTCACTGATAAGAGCTAGACACAGTTAACCTCTCACTGAAAACCAAACATTTCTATGTCATCCTTCAAGGAACTAAGAAACTACCTTCTGCTTTCATATACAATGGAAAGATATTTTGAGGACTTGGTGACCCTATGCGTGTTTCCCTCTTTCACAAATGTGACCAAAATAATACAGTTTCTTCTAAGAGGGTTTATAGGAAAAAAATTAAGCCTTCATAAGGAAACTAGAGTATTATTATCAGACTCTAACATCAACTCACAGGCAGGAAAACATCTTTTAAAAGCTCTTTCAAATTCTGAGCCAGATGGATGGTAAGAAAAAAAATATATATGTTTTCAAGTTTTTTGTGACTGGGGTTTCCATCTTTATAATTGCTTGCCTGCTTCCAAACAAACCCCACAAAAAACAAAAGCCCTTCAAAATGTTAGAATTAATAGCTGATATCTGTGGGATTTGTAGACATGGGTCATAAAACTAAATAAATATCAATAAAATAAAATCTTGATTTCTGAGAAGAAAAGCATTTATCTGTGTTATATGTAAAATAACCCAAATGATTAATAAATTATAATTAAGGACATGGAGTTCTATATTTTATACCTTCTAGCTTCCTACCAATAACTAAAATTCAATCTTCTGTAATTAAAAATTCTTGTAGATTATTAAGGAGGCAGGCTCCCATTCACACGCACACAAAGAAAGAAGAAATCTGACTTCTGAAAAAGAAGAAAGCCTTGATAATCATTTAAAACTGGAACTTTTAGATATTTCAAAAGTTAAGAAGTAAAAAACACTGCACAGAAAAATCAATGTGCCTCTATGTAACCTGTTTGAAAGCAGGGCAGGAATTTGAAAAACAAAATGCATTACGAAAATCTTAGTTGGGAACTTTTCCATTGCACATCAAGTCTGTTTGCTCAAGATTTAATGCTAATGAGGTCTGCATAAGCACTAAATCATGGTTGCTTCTTCAATTGTTACCTAACAGTGAGTCTTGACTACTGACTGACTACAGAGAATGGAATATTATGCAAATTAGATGAAGGGAAATACAAATAGCAAAACATGTTGAATCATTTTCTCTCAGTAAATTTCTTTTAATTTCTATTGCCTCCAAATGCTGTTTGATACACTATTTCTTTTTTTAAGTCATAATTATTTAATGAGCCACTAAAACATTTTCATCATTGATTTTATTTCAGAATAAAGTTAGTTTGTATTTTATTCATCAAAACTGTCTAAATAATAAACCAACTAGCGAAAATTTCCCAGATTATATTCGACTAAATTCAAATGGAAATTGCATCTAATACTTGACCTGCTATGTGATTTAAAAATTAATTTTTAAAAACCTACATAAAATATAGACATATAATTAGAGGGAAGGACTTCATTAAATTAAGCAAAATAACAAGAACAACAAAAACTTAATAAGAAGAGTAGCATCACAATTGAATCAAAATAGGAAAGAGAAATAGAAATTATAGTTGAAGAGCTTAGAGTTCACTATTAAGTTCTCTTTTACTATTGGACAGCCAATAATTTTTTATTTTCAATAGAATGTCTTTAACTCATGAAATAAGTTTTGATTTATAAATACAAGTATTTTACATAAAAAATATAGAATTTAAGTAGAGAAAACTTCACAGTAATCTCAAAGAATTATCATTTCAGAACTGTGATTTGTTTTCAAGTCAATTTCCCATCCACATCATGAGTCATTGTTTCTCCAAATGACATTCTTTCCCTTTTAACCAATAACCTTTCCAGTATTAATTTGATTGACCTTCTCACTTTTTGTTTTTCCTTCTTCCCTTTTTTTCTAATTTGAATTATGTAAAATATTTATTTTTAGTCTCTGGGTCATCCTGAATATGACTGTAGACCATGTGGGAAACAGCTTTCCCCTTTGCGTAATGGGACAAGCATAACCAGTTGGCAGTTAACATATTACATATCTATTATGGTGCAGGAACATAAAAGTAGGAGGTGGTTAAGAAAATTAATTCTGAAATCAGAATTCTTTAGTCCAAATCTCATCTCTAACACTTACTGGTTTTGTAGTCTTGGGAAAGTGGAATGAAATTTTCAGCTTTTATTTTCTTATCTGGTAAAAGAGAACAATACAAATAATTGGCCTAAATTAAATTTATTGGTGATAGAATTAAAGCCTTTATGGAATTAAGCATCAGAAAGTAAACCTAAGATAGAACAATACATGATTGTGGCAGAGAGCTATTAATTACATTTTAAAACAAACTAGTAGGGTTTTTCACAATTTAATATATATGTATTACAAGTCTAAGAAATAAAACCTATATTTGGTCCATTTTATACACACACACACACACATACAGGCACACAAATACACATTCAGTTTCTGAATATATTGACAAGTCAGAAAAAATTATTAAAATAATATAGTGCAAATGAACAGATGGCGGAGCTACATTTTGTATTATGCTTATTAAGCATGAGCATTTGTGTTCCCTTCTTCAAGAATATATTTGTAGCAGAAATTAAGATAGAAATATTTTGCCTTAAACCTCATGGACAATGCAAATATGTAGATGCAAATTGATTTTTTATATCTTTCTTGTCTCTAGCATTTCTAAAATAATTTATCTCATTTGTATACAAAAAAGTGATTATTTTCTTTGTTAACAAAAATTACACACGTAATTTTTATCAGGATAACAAAAATAAAGATAAGCAAAACTGAGAAAAGTGTTACCAAAATTCCTAGGACCCTGAGATAACTATTTCTAACAATTTGGTGTATCTCCTATTTGTGTATGATTGTATGTTTCATAAAAATTAGATCTAAATAGACATATTGAGCCAGTCATGGAGGCTCACTCCTGTAATCCCAGCACTTTGGGAGGCCAAAGTGAGTGAATTGCTTCAATCCAGGAGTTTGAGACCAGCCTGGGCAACATTGGTGAAACCTCATCTCTACCAAAATACAAAAAAAAAAAAAAAAAATTAGCTGGACATGGTGGCGCACAGTAGTCCAAGTTACTCAGGAGGCTGAGGTGGGAGGATTGTTTGAGTGAGCCAAGCTCCAGCCTGCACTCCACTGCACTCCAGCCTGAGTGACAGTGTGAGACCCCATCTGAAAAGAAAAATAATAAATAAATAAATAAACCTACACAGTATAGTCTTCACTGGTGATTCCTCTGCCTAGCACAGTGTTTGACATACAGTAGAGCCTCAATATTAATGATTAAATGAATAAATAAATGATTTCTAATAACAAATAGAGGAAGGTCCATTTAGAAATATTTGATCATGTTTATAAAAAATTAGCATTTTGGCTGGGCGTGGTGACTCAAACCTATAATCCCAGCACTTTGGGAGGCTGAGGCAGGCAGATCATGAGATCAGTAGTTCGAGACCAGCCTGACTAACATGGTAAAACTGTGTTTCTACTAAAAATACAAAAATTAGTTGGGCGTGGTGGCACACACCTGTAATCTCAGCTACTCAAGAGACTGAGGCAGGAGAATCGCTTGAACCATGGAGGCAGAGGTTACAGTGAGCCGAGATCGTGCCATTGCACTCCAGCCTGGGTGACAGAACGAAACTCTGTCTTAAAAAAAAAAAAAAATTAGCATTTTTATTGGAATTATTTTTATATTTAGATCAATTTGTTGGTGAAATGAATATATTAATATATAAATATATAAATTAATGCTATATTTAAATATATAAAATATATAATATATATTAGTTTATATATTACTATATTATACAAACATATTAAACTACATTCAGCTTTTCTTTCAACAGACAGAAAATATTTTTTCATTTATGTATGTCTTTTATATCTCACAGAAGAGGTATTCCGTTTTCCTCAAATATATTTCAGATATTTTGATTTTTTTGATTGAAGTTATGAAGGAATATAATGATTACTATTAATAGTAATAGTGGTTATCTTGCTTTGTCTTTAATGTTGAGACATTTTAGTATTTAATATTGTGTTGTTACAGTGTTTCACTGTTACAGTGTGATGCTGGCAGTTGGTTTCAAAATGTTAGAAATGCAAAATGCTTGTTCCTCGGTGCCATAAAGAAATAGCACTCAAACATAAATTTAATTGTCTCAGCAAGGCAATTTTTACGTTCTGCAGAAAGGGTGCCCCTCACAAATGAAACAATGGCAAGAGCACACCTGGACAGGGGAGGGGCAGGAGTTCTTATTCCTGATGCTGGTAGCCCCCACTGCTGTGTCATTCCCCTATTGGCTAAGGTTGGACTGCACAGTCTAAGTTAATTCTGATTGGCTATTTTAAAGAGGGCAGGGGTATGAGCCAGAGTGGCAGGGTGAGTGGTTTGGCGGGAAGGACAGTTAGGAACAGGTAACTAAAGGTGACTTAGGTCAGAGTAGGTGACCAAGGGTGACTCGGGTTTTGCAAAGCAGGTGACTGGGATGAGTCAGGAAGGAGCAGGTGACCAGGGGAACAGATGTGACTGATTAGGACTGGTGGGAAAGTTGTTTACTGAAACTAGAAGTGAGGAGCCAAAGAGAACCAGGGAGTTAAACTTTAAAATGGAGAATCGAAGAATAAGAGAGCTGAACATACTGACATACTGATTCTTTGAAGAGAAACTTGGGGTTCACTATATTTAACAAAAAGATTTAACAAAGAATATGCTGGGCTCAGTGGTTCACACCTGTAATCCCAGCACTGTAGGAGGTGGAGGCCAGCAGAGGCAGACCACTTGAGCCCAAGAGTTTGAGGTAACATAGTGAGACTACTTACAAGAATTCTTATGGGAAGGTGAAAAGTGGTATTCATTAAACACAGAATTTATAGGCATGCAATATTCCTGAGACTATTGGAAGCCTTTATTGATGATCTGCAAGTAGTTATTCTACAGAGAAAGAGAAATCCATGCTAATCAATTAGGGAATGATGGAGATAAACATGCCCAAAGCTATGATAAAACAAATTTCTCATCTCAACTTTGTATGATCAAAATATCAGAAATGAAAAAAGTGTATAAAGAGAAAACTTGGTAACAAATTAACTATACATCAATAACTCAAGGACATGTAAAGAATAGAGAGACTCCCAGCCTGGGCAACATGGTGAAACCTTGCTTCTACAAAAAATAGAAAAATTAGCCATGCATGGTGGTGCATGCCTGTGGTCTCAGCTACTTGGGAGATTGAGGTGGGAGGATCACTTGAGCCTGGGAGGTCCAGACTGTAGTGAGCCTTGATTGTGTTACTGCACTCTAGCCAGGGCAAGTTTCAGAGAATAGAGGAGAAGAGGGAAAGCTTTCTAACTTTTTCACTAACTCTGTTTTAAATTTGATATCAAAACTTGTAAAAGAGAATCCAGAAAATTAAAATTGTAGACCCACTCAGTTATGAATATAGATGTAAAATCCTAAAGAAATAATTTTTGAATTATTTCAGTTATATATTAAACAACAATAATAACAGTAATAATATTTCATGAGGAAATAAGTTTTCAAAAATTAAAAAAAACTACTAATGCAATGTATTGGGACACCAATTAAATTAAAAAAGAATATTATCCGGACAGATGTAGACACATTTAATGAAATTCAGAAATCAGTCATTAAAAAAATAAGCCCGCAACCTAAGAACATAAAGTAAAATCCTAAACCTGATTAAGGGTCTTTATCAATAATGGAACAATAAGCAGTACGTATGATATTGCAACATTCCCATTAAAGTTAGGAAGACAAATCTTGTTGACTGTTCAACATTATACTGTACTGGAGAGATACAGCAATATAATAATTATAAAAATGGGAAGAATAAAAATTAGAAAAGAGAGAATAAACTATTGAAATATGATAGTTTACATGAATAAACCTAAGAGTTTAATCACGAAACTTTTAAAATTTAAATAAATTTCAATGCTGTGATTGGATACAATACCCATATATGAAAATCATTTGGTTTCTTATGTATTAGCAGTAGCAAATTAGAAAAAGTGAAAGTAATCTAAGATATATTTATAAATACAATGAAAGCTTTTTGAGCTTTGGAAGAATAATTTTAAAACAACTTATAGACATAAATGAAGAGAAATGCAAAGACAGAAACAAGAATGACAAAGAATCTCCTGTGTTAAGTATGCTTCCAAATCCAAGATGCAAGATACATGAAGATAAGTAGTATGAGAAAGAGAATCCACAAAAGTAACAAAGAAAAGTTAGATTTACCCCAGTCTAAATGCAACCTGGGAAAAAAAAAGATTTTAGAATATTTACGATTAATTTTTTTAACTCATTTACTCATTGAATAATAATTACTCTTATTGTGCATATGCCTGTCAGGTGCTGTTCTGATTACATATAGTATAGTGAGGAGAGCTGCAGGGATAGCACAACTACAAATGTGATCAGTGCTGAATTTGTGGGGATCTCAAAGGAAACAGAATTTTATAGTAATCCTGGTTAATACAGGAATTGGTGAGTCAGGCCTTGGGTTTAATTTCTTCTGCCAAATGAAAGGATACATATTGTACTTGGGGATCCTTCTCTGTAGACAGCTTATTAATACTCCCATTCTGTTTGTTCCAGAAAAAATATTAATATAAAATAACAGATACTGAAAGTTTTCCCTTAAAAATCTCTAACATTTGGAAAAGTTAAAATAAATGTACTTGTATTAGTACCTATACTGATATCAACCTATTTTATTAACCAGGCTCATGTCCATCCCTTTTACTATACAATTATGGTCTAGGTCAGGATCATTCATTGGTCATATAAAGGAAAAGCAAATGTGGATATTTAGAATGCAAACCTTAGCATTTCCTATTCTGGTAAGCTCAGTGAGTGAGACCATTAGGGCTCAGCCAAAATGCAGGAACTTGTTTCTAAATAGCTTGACCTAAAATAAAGATAATAGAGGAGCTATTTTCTTTGGTTTCCTTTCACAATTGCTTTGGGTTTTTTGTTTGTTTGGATAAAAACACCAAGGATCATTCCACCATTTGGTCAAAATGTATTTCTTGCAGAATCTCTTCTTTCCCAGATGTAGGAGACAGTCCTGTTTATGTTAGTAATAAATCTAAGAAATAAAGGAGCTGTTGTCACCTCTTTGTCCAGTTTATAGTAAGGATCAGTGTGAAGCTTACATTCCAGAGGTGTATTCATTCAATTCTACAAGCACCAATTTCATCTGGACTTCTTGATATTTCAACTAAGTGAAGTTACTCTTGGCTCTTTGTGAGGGGTCAGAAATACGGCTTTTTTTCTATTAGCCTCAAAAGGATTTATTTATATTTCACCTTAGTGCTAAATTGCTTTCTCATCTAATATTTTCTTCTGATTTTTATAGCAGTTTGAGAGATACACAAGTATAATAATTCTTATTTTATTCGTGAAGAAATAAAATCTCCAAGAGAAGATGTGGATTTTCAGTAGAACTGAGACTTCTGAATCTTTGCTTAGTGTGCTTTTATTAAGTTCATTTACTTGAACATTTATTCATCAACACATAATTATTGAGTGCCTAACTTACGCCAAACTCTATTGCAGGAGGTCTACTGCCTATCAAGTTTGATTGTCACTGTTCTTTACAAGTATTAGAAAGATTTCTAGTGACAAGAACTTCTGATATTAATTGTGGAGAGAACATCTCTACTTTACTTTTTCAGTCTTAAAAACTAGTCTATGTTATGATTACAACTTGTTTAGGCATAACTTTGATAATGCTTTCAGCCCAAGTTTATGAGAATTTAAATATCAATATTTCTGATATTGACAGCAATTAAGTCAATATTTGATAGCAAACATTTCAAACTTTTTCCTTTAATGAGGGATGAATTTGGCTTGAAAGGTTTTAAAGTCAGACCCTTGATTATAACCTATAAGCAGCTTTAAAATTTATTAAACCACCAAATATTAGAAGCCCATCATTTACACTCTGATTTGCTCTAATATTCTGTTTGTATTCTCTTTCTCCAAATACTTAATATGATCAGTCCCTTTCCTATGACACATTTAAAAATTCACTTTTTTCTACAAATATATACCACAATATTTATTATAAAACATATAGCAGATATTCATTGATTTTTTTGTTGTTGATGGTGGTAGTTTTTAGTGTCCTGTGAATGCAAGGAAATAACACCGAAACGTGGTAGCAGGGAGGTAGTAGTGAGTTCAGCAGCTCAACTTCCCTGCTGCTCTTTGTAGCCAAGAGCATCTCAGATCATTGTTCATATCCCAATATGGCAGTTTCAATGTTCAGACACAAGGTGGATTTTTTTCTTCACAGATTTATCCAGTTGTTCTACATTATTGATTGAAATGACTTTCCCTTCACTTTTGAATTTCCATGGCATATTTATATCAAAGATCAATTGACCATATATGTGTGGATCTATGTCTGGACCCTAGTCTGTTCTACTGATCTATTCTTCTATCCTTATGCCAATTCTAGATTATCTTGTTTACTGTAGCTTTATAATTTGGCTTGAAGTCAGATAATGTAAATCCTTTACCTTTACTCTTCTTTTTCAATTTTTTTTTGCTATTGTGCTCTTTTGCATTTCCATATTAACTTGTCATTTTCTACAAAAAAAGGTTCATTGTGATTTTATGTAGATTGTATTCAACCCATAGATCAATTTGTGGACAATTGACATCTTAGCAATTTTGAGCCTTCTAATCCATTAACATGGTATATCTCCATTTAGGTTCACTTAAATTTATTTCAGCATGTATTGTATCTTTATTGTAAAATTCTTGCCTATCTTTTGTTAATTTTTTAACTTAAGGATATGTTATAAATAATTATATGTATATTTGTTGCAAATAATTTTTTAATTTAATTTTTCCAATTGTTGCTAGTATATAGAAATACAGTCAGCTAATTTTTATATTAATTTGTATTTTGCCACTTTGCTAAGTTAACTTATTGGTTTTGGGACTTTTATAGATTCCTTTCCATTTTGTAACTAAAAAAAAGTCTGTAAATAAAATTCAGTTTAACTCTTTCATTCCTTTTTTTTATTTCTTTTTATGCCTTTGTGTTTCCTTAAGACATTGTTTGGTACCTTCAATATGACTTTTTTTTGTTTGTTTTTTTAAATTATTATTATTTTACTTTTTAAGTTCCAGGGTACATGTGCAGGATGTGCAGGTTTGTTACATAGGTAAACATGTGCCATGGTGGCTTGCTGCACCTATCAACCCATCACCCTGGTATTAAGCTCAGCATGCATTAGCTCTCCTTCCTAATGTTCTCACCCCACTCTGCCCTCCCCCAACAGGCCCCAGTGTGTGTTGTTTCCCTCCCTGTGTCCATGTGTTCTCATTGTTCAGCTACCACTTATAAGTGTGAACCTGCAGTGTTGGTTTTCTGTTCCTGCATTAGTTTACTGAGGATAATGGCTTCCAGCTTTATCCGTGTCCCTGCAAAGGACATAATCTTGTTCCTTTTTATGACTGCATAGCATTTCATGCTGTATATTTAGCACATTTTCTTTATCCAGTCTATCAATGATGGGCATTTGTGTTGACTCCATGTCTTTGCTATTGTGAATAGTGCTGCAATGAACATACGTGTGCATGTATCTTTATAATAGAATGATTTATTTTCCTTTGGGTATATACCCAGTAATGGGATTGCTGGGTCAAATGATATTTCTGGTTCTGAATCTTTGAGGAGTCACCACACTGTCTTCCACAATGATTGAACTAATTTACATTTTCGCCAACTGTGTAAAAGCATTCCTATTTCTCCACTACCTCATCAGCATCTGTTGTTTTTTTGACTTTTTAATAATCACCATTCTGACAGGTGTGAGATGTTATCTCATTGTGGTTTTGATTTGCATTTCTCTAATAATCAGTGATGTTGAGCTTTTTTCCATATGCTTGTTGGCTGCATGTATGGTTTTTTTTTTTTTTGAGAAATATCTGTTCCTGTCCTTTGCCCACTTAGTAATGGGGTTGTTTTTTTCTTGTAAATTCGCTTAAGTTCCTTGTAGATTCTGGATATTAGAGCTCTGTCAAGTGGATAGACTGCAAAATTTTTCTCCCATTCTGTAGGTTGTCTGTTCACTCTGATGATAGTTTCTTTTGCTGTGCAGAAGCTCTGAGGTTTAATTAGATCCCATTTGTCAATTTTTGCTTTTGTTGCAATTGCTTTAGGCAAATTCATCATACAACCTTTGCCCATGTCTATGTCCTGAATGATATTGCCTAGTGGGGTATTAAAGTCTCCCACTATTATTGTGTGGGGGTCTGAGTCTCTTTGTAGGTCTTTAAGAACTTGTTTTATGAACCTGGGTGCTCCTGCATTCTGTGCATATATATTTAGAATAATTAGCTCTTATTGTTGAATTGAACCCTTTACCATTATGTAATGCCTTTCTTTGTCTTTTTTGATCTTTGTTGGTTTAAAGTCTATTTTGTCAGAAACTAGGATTGCAACCCCTGCTTCTTTCTGTTTTCCATTTGCTTGGTAAATTTTCCTCCATCCCTTTATTTTGAGCCTATGTGTGTCTTTGCATGTGTGATGTGTATCTTGAATACAGCACACTGATTGGTCTTGTCTTTTTATCCAGCTTGCCATTCTGTGTCTTTTAATTGGGGCATTTAGCTCATTTACATTTAAGATTAATATTGTTATGTGTTAATTTGATCCTGTTATTATGATGCTGGCTGGTTAATTTTGCAGAATTGTTAATGTAGTTGCTTCATAGTGTTGTTGGTCTGTGTACTTCAGTGTGTTTTTGTAATGGCAGATAATGGTTTTTCCTTTTCATGTTTAGTGCTTCCTTCAAGAGCTCTTGCAAAGCGGGCCTAATGGTGACAAAATCCCCCAGCATTTGCTTGTCTGAAAAGGATTTTATTTTTCCTTTGCTTATGAAGCTTAGTTTAGCCAGATATGAAATTCTGCATTAGAAATTCTTTTCTTTAAGAATGTTGTATATTGGCCCCCAATTTCTTCCGGCTTGTAGGGTTTCCACTGAGATGCTTGCTGTTAGTCTGATGAGGTTCTGTTTGTTTCTCTCTGGCTGCCCTTAACATTTTTTCTTTCATTTTGACCTTGTAGAATCTGATGATTATGTGTCTTGGGGTTGATCTTCTTGTAGAGTACCTTAGTGGGGTTCTCTGTATTTCTTCAATTTGAATGTTGGCCTGTCTTGCTAGGTTGGGGCAGTTCTCCTGGATGATATCCTGAAGTGTGTTTTCCAACTTGGTTCCATTCTCCCCGTCTTTTTCAGGTACTGTAATCCATTGTAGGTTTGGTCTTTTTACATAGGCCCATAGTTCTTAGAGGTTTTGTTCATTCATTTTCATTGTTTTTTCTCTAATCTTTTCTACCTGCCTTATTTCAGAAAGATAGTCTTCAAGCTCTGATATTCTCTCTTCCACTTGGTTGATTAGGCTACTGATACTTGTGCTTACATCATGAAGTTCTTGTGCTGTGTTTTTCAGCTCCATCAGATCATTTATTTTCCTCTCTAAACTAGTTATTCTAGTTAACAACTCCTGTAATTTTTTAAAAATCATACTTCTTAGCTTCTTTGCATTGGGTTAGAACATAATCCTTTACCTCAATGAAGTTTGTTATTACCCACTTTCTGAAGCCTACTTCTGTCAGTTCATCCATCTCAACTTCAGTCCCATTCTGTACCCTTGCTGGAGAAGTGTTGTGATCATTTGGAGGATAAGAGGTATTCTGGGTGTTGGAATTTTCAGTGTTTTTGCATTGATTTTTCCTCATCTTCATGGGTTTATCTACCTTTGATCTGTGAGGCTGTATTCCTTTGGATGGAATTTTTATGGGGTCTTTTTTGTTGGTGGTGTTGTTCTTGTTGCCTTCTGTTTGTCTGTTTTTCTTCTATCAGTCAGGCCCCTTTTCTGGAAGACTCCTGCAGTTTGCTGGGGGTCCACTCCAGTCCCTGTTTGCCTGGAAATTGCCGGTGGAGGCCACAGAACAGCAAAGATTGTTGCCTGCTCCTTCCTGTGGAAGCTTCATCTCAGAGGGGCACCGACCTGATGCCAGCTGGAACTCTCCTGTATGAGGTGTCTGGTGACCCCTCTTGGGAAGTCTCACCCAGTACAGAGGCACAGAATCAGGGACTCTCTTAAGAAAGCAGTCTGAGTGTCCCTTAGTGGAGTTAGTGCATTGTGCTGGGGAAATCCCTCCCAGACTCTTCAGAGTCAGCAGGTAGGAAAGATTAAGTCCACTGAAACTGAGACTGCGGCCGCCCCCTCTCGTGTCTTCTTTTCTACCTTCTTTTTGGTTAGTCTATTATTTTTACTATTTCATTTTAATCTCTCTGTTTACTTTTTAGCTATTTCTTTCTTTTTGCATTTTAATTTAGCAGTTGGTTTTGAAATTATATGTAACTTTCACTATTATAGTCCGCTTAAAGTTCATTCTGTATGTATTCATAAATTTTGATCATTCCCCTCATCCTTTATTCTATTGTCAAACACTTAACATCAACATGGATAATACATTCTATAATACACTCTTAATATTTTTTCTTTAAACATTTAATTTTAAAAAATAAACTGTAAGACAAAAAAGATAAACATTAATAGTTACCAGAGTATTTGCCATTCCTGATGCTCTTCATTCATCCCAGTATATCCAAATATTTTTCTCCTGTTATTTGACTTCAGGTTGAAAACTTTATCTTTGGTGTACAGCTTTTTTTTTTTTTAATGAATTCTTTCAGATTTCATTTACACAATGTGTTTTCCTTTCCCCCTCATTTTTCTTTCTTTTTTTTTTTTTTTGAGACGGAGTTTTGCTCTTGTTGCCCAGGCTGGAGTGCAATGGTGTGATCTCGGCTCACTGCAACGTCCGCCTCCCAGGTTCAAGCAATTCTCCTGCCTCAGCCTCCCAAATAGCTGGGATTACAGCCATGCACCACCATGCCCAGCTAATTTTATAATTTTAATAGAAACAAGGTTTCTCCATGTTGGTCAGGCAGGTCTTGAACTCCCGACCTCAGGTGATCTGCCTGCCTTGGCCTCCCAAAGTGCTGGGATTACAGGCGTGAGCCACTGCGCCTGGCCTTCCCCCTCATTTTTCAATGTAATTTTTGCTGGGCATAAACATGGTGACTTCAAGTCACGTTTATTGATTTTTTTTTTTTTTTTTTTACAATTCAATCATAGAATGGGGTTGTAGATGAGACAAGTATCAAAATTTGATTTGGCTAGACTTAATTGTGGTTTAACAACAAACAAGACCCAGGCCCTGACTAAAGAGTTCAGTCTATGATATTTATGGAGACAAACTATAAATATATAAAAGTTTAAAAAGTAGTAATTGAAGTGTAATAAATGGATATTCCTGAGGGGAAGAAGAATACAAGAGCTAAAAAGAAATTATTTAGGCAGTTAGTGAGGGTAACAGAGTCCTTGGCAAGTTTTCCTGTCTTAACAAAAAGCAGCCCCCAAATCATTTCTTTTCTAACAAACAGCAGCCTGTAAAATCAAGCTGGAGACATAGAAAGGCAAGCTAGAAGCTTGCACAGGTGAATGCTGTCAGCTGTGCCAATAGAAAAAAGCTACCTAGGGGCCAGGTATGTTCTACACGAAAGCTCCATCTTTCTTATTATTTGTCAACCACATGTACAGTAAAAAAAAAAAAAAAACAGGTGGCCGGGCACAGTGGCTCACACCTGTAATCCCAGCACTTTCGGAGGCCGAGGCAGCCTGATCACAAGGTCAGGAGATCGAGACCATACTGGCTAACATGGTGAAACCCTGTCTTTACTAAAAAATACAAAAAATTAGCCGGGCGTGGTGGCATGTGCCTGTAGTCCCAGCTACTTGGGAGGCTGAGGCAGGAGAATCGCTTGAACCCAGGAGGCAGAGGTTGCAGTGAGTCGAGATCATGCCACTGCACTCTAGCCTGAGCAACATAATGTCGCAAAAAAAAAAAAAAAAAAAAAGAAGTGGGCAACATGGTACTGGCTATGTAAAGGCCCCATCTGCATAATAAAACATTGGGATGGGGCCGGGCACAGTGGCTCGCACCTGTAATGCCAGCACTTTCGGAGGCCGAGGCAGGCAGATCATTTGAGGTCAGGAGTTCAAGACCAGCCTCACCAACATGGTGAAACCCCATCTCTACTAAAAATACAAAAAATTAGCCTGTGTGGTGGTGCGAGTCTGGAATCCCAGCTACTGGGGAGGCTGAGGGAGGAGAATCGCTTGAACCTGGGAGGTGGAGGTTGCAGTGAGCCGAGATCATGTCACTGCACTCCATCCTGGGTGACAGAGCTAGACCCCGTCTCAAAAAAAAAAAAAGAAAAGAAACGTATTAGAGTGGGGTGTCCAGCTTCTTTGGACACCCCTATGTAAATGGCATGCCTGGTCAAGCCAATCCTCTGTCTGAACCCTATGTAAATCAGACACTGCTCTCTCTACAAGAGAGCTATTCTCTTTTTCTTTTGCCTATTAAACTCCACTCTTAAACTCAAAAATAAAATAAAATCCCAGGGAACAATTTAATCGGAAAATAACACTCATTATTGAGAAATAGAGCATTTTCACCTAGTTAGTATTCTATTTAAGTGAATTTTAAGGCCTGAGGATAATCACTATTACATTTACTAATGAAGTTGCAACCTTGTGCAGTGTAATTAAGAATACGGTCAGGAAGTTGCGTGTTGCCACCCATCCTGGTTTTGGGATGTGTCACAGATATTTTTGGAGTTTAAGTCCAAGTTAAGTATTACTGTCAGAACATTTGACAAAGAACAAATGTGATCTGGAATTCTCAAACATATCACTTTTTACACTCACTTTTTTTCTACTATAGTTAGGTCTGTCTAATAATTTTGTATTATTTATCTGCTAATGTCTTTACTTCTGTTTTCTTCTTTCATTACTGGGTTAGCATAAGCTTTAGAAATAAATCAGGGTACTGCCAGACATGGTGGTTCAGGTCTGTAATCCCAGCACTTTGGGAGGCTGAGGTGGGCGGATCACTTGAGGTCAGGAGTTCAAGACCAGCCTGGCCAACATGGTGAAACCCCGTCTCTACTAAAGATACAAACATTAGATGGGTGTGTTGGTGGGTGCCTGTAATCCCAGCTACTCGGGAAGCTGCTGCAGGAAAATTGCTTGAACCCAGAAGGCAGAGGCTGCAGTGAGCCAAGATCGCGCCACTGCACTCCAGCCTGGGCAACAGACGGATACTCTGCCTCAAAAAAAAAAAAAAAAAAAAAAAAAAGAGAAAAGAAAAGAGAAGAGAAAGAAAAAGAAAGAAATCAGGAAAAAACTTAATAATAGGATTATTATACTGGATGAAACATCAAATTGAATGATTTCTAAGATTCTTTGATGGGAGAACCACTTCAAAATCAAGAAGTTTATAAAAATAATAAACTGATAAATATGGCAGCATATATTCATTTGGGAAAGGAACAACATATTTGATAAAATACTTTGTAGGATAGATAAAAAGATATAGACAGATAGATATAAAATTAAAGCTGTTAACAATGCCCAACAACTCTTTTCTTTTTGGCACATTTATTTACCATTCCATAGAAGAGATGATAAAGAATCAAAAAACATTATTTCAGCTGTCACTATGGCTGTCTGTCTAAGTTACTGTTCATTATGAGACAGGTATTATGAGATAAAATCATATCATTTCTTCTGTTATAAGATAGGAAAACCATATTGCTTACCTACTCAAGCTACATTTAATTCTTAATTGATGACTAAAATGTTAGGAGGATACCCCTAGAATAAGCTTATCAGACTTAGAGATGAGCTTTTATCCTGGGAAGATTACAGTTATAAAATATAGTGTCAGAAACTATAAGGAATTTTTTTTTCAAGGAGCTAAAAATAGCTATGTGGAATATACACAGCTCACTATTTTCTTCTTCAGTTTGACTTTAGATCCTTTTCTAATTAGTTTTTCTTCTCTCTGTAGCCTTTCTTCTCTCTGAAGTCTTTCTTCCTTCTTTACTCATAAAAACTGAAAGAATATTTTAGTAAATATATATCATTTATATAAACATATATTTTATTATTGAAAAGCATGTTCCCAGGAAGCAAAAATCAAGCCTTTGTAGGCATTATAAGCAAAAGTTGACACATTGTCCACTTAATTTAATATTGACATTATGAAATGATATCTTTACGTTGGTGTAGATTGGAAGTCCTACCTAATATGGAATCTTGCAGTGATAATAAGCCATACAAAAAGAAGAGAGATTAATGTGCAGGAATATACGGAAAAATTGAGGGATGTTAGCATTAGAAATATAATACCAAAAAGGATAGAGCATCATAAATTTGTAGTGTAATTATAAGCTGACAGAGAGGAATGGTTTCTCTTACTGATTTGTTTGAACTTTTTATGTAACATGCAATTTTTGTGTCATATTTGTGAAAGTTATTTTTTTCCAGCTTGTTAGATGATGGCAATAGTTCTTGATAAATAACACAAGCAATGAGATAAATAACTGTGTGTGTGTGTGTCTGTGTGTGTAGTTATTAAGTATCCATTTATTACGCTTGAATGACTACTTTTAAAACTTTTTATATATTTATAGTTTGTCTCCATAAGTATCATAGACCGTGAGCTCCTTGGTCAGGGCCTGTGTCTTATTTGTTGGTAGATAAACCACAGTTCAACCTAACCAAACCAAATTTTGATACTTGTCTCATCTACAACGCCATTCTATGTTTGAATTGTAAAAAAATCAATAAGCATGACTTTAAGTCAACCATTTCCACTTGTTCAGTTTTCCTAGGTGGGGTTTTGGGATTGAAGGTATGTAAATATTTCCTTATAGAGTAGAAGATAAGCAGTCTGAGGCTGAGGAAATGGAGCTTCCTCAAAGAGGCCTTCATTGGAGGAGAGGTAGCAGTGGGTATTAGAAATGAAAAATGTATTATTATTTTTTGAGATGGAGTCTTGCTCTGTCACCCAGGCTGGAGTGCAATGGCATGATCTCAGCTCACCGCAAGCTTTGCCTCCCAGGTTCACGCCATTCTCCTGCCTCAGCCTCCCGAGTAGCTGAGACTACAGGTGCCCACCACCACGCCTGGCTAATTTTTTGTATTTTTAGTAGAGACGGGGTTTCGCCATGTTAGCTGGGACGGTCTTGATCTCCTAACCTTGTGATCCCCTGCCTCGGCCTCCCAAAGTGCTGGGATTACAGGCATGAGCCACCACGCCCAGCTGAAAAATGTATTGCTGGTGAGTCATGAGAGTGGGGAAGCATTAAGAATGAAGAAGCATCTATGATAACCTCAAGAATTCTGTTTTTGCACAGGGACATGCTCAGGCCGAGAACAAAAACCTTTCTTCTTTCTTTCTCTTTTCTTTTCTTTGTTTCTTTTTTTCTTTTTTCTTCCTCTCTCTCTTCTCTCTCTCTCTTTCTTTCTTTCTTTTTCTCTCTTTCTTTCTTTCCTTCTTTTCTTTTTAATTGAGACAGGGTCTTGCCTTGTTGCCCAGACTAGAATGCAGTGGGGCTATCATAGCTCACTACTTCTTCCAATTCCTGGACTCAAGGAATCCTCCTGCCTCAGCATCTCGTGTAGCTGAGACTACAGGCGTATGTTACCACACCTGGCTAATTTTTTTTTTTTTTTTTTTGAGACGGAGTCTCATTCTGTCTCCCAGGCTGGAGTGCAGTGGCGCAATCTCGTCTCATAATATTTTTATTTTTTGTAAAGACCATATCTCGCCAACTTACTCAGGCTGGTCTTGAACTCCTGGCCTCAAGGGATTCTCCACCCTCAGCCTCCCAAACCTATTTCATCCTGATAGTAGATAAACCTAATATTCATTCATATTTTTGAAGTTATACTATGTTCTAATTTTCTGATTAATTCCCCTAGTTTCTTCCCTTTCACTCTCAGATATATAGTTTTGGTTGATGCTATTTGAAATTTGTTTTGATAAAAAGAAAAAGTTGATTTTTATAATCATGTATCCCCTTTTGCTTATGATAAATTCTCTTTCATGTAAACACTGATGTCTTCAAAGTTGTATTTCAAACACTGAACACCACTCCTTCATGTATTCATATCATTTATTATTGATTGGTCCTTTTGGGAATTTTTTTTTACCCAGGTCTCTGAAGCTGCACCAGTTTCCACTTTTTTACATGTACATTCTCTTCAACTAATAGAAAAGCCAAATCAATTTAAGAAAAAAGTCAACATAATAGCTTCAAAGATTTAGAAATTGCTATAGCTAATTTAATCTGTTGTTTGGATGACTAAATTCTCATGACAGCCAGATCAGCCATGCATATACAAATCATAGAAATTGGAGCTGGCATAGATAATGACCACTGTCTAGTCAATACACTCATCCTGCAGATAAGAAAACTGAAGCGAAGGAGGTAAAGTAGTTCACTCAAGATCCCACTGCTAATTCGTGTCTTTTTCATGGATTGCCAATGGAAAAGTTAAACTAACATGCTTCATTTCATTTATTCTCACTGAAATTACTTCTTTTACTCTCAATAAGCTTTAAAGGAAGGGAACCAAAGATGTCCAGAGGAGAAGAGTCATCACAGCGCTTTTCTGTCCTGTTTCTTTATTTCTTTGAATATTGAATTATGAGATTTCCATTGCTTCTGACCCTTTCTATTTTCCTGTAAATAGTGATGATCCAAAATTGCCTTTAAGCACTGAGCGCCACTCCCTTTTACCCATCCACATCTAATTATTTCTTTTTTTCTTTTCCTCTCTTGTCAAGTTAATAGTGTCTATTGGATGTTTTTAGAGGGCAAATCATGTGTGAAGCAAGACCATTTTTAAAGTTCCTGGCAAAATAGATGATCAGTCCAAATATTTGTACAATACATGCTGTGCTTCATGCATGGCTGCTGATAATTATATTGAGGGCAAGAAGCAAGGTTTCCCTCCAAGGCACAGATTCAGATTCAAAAATATTTGATAGAGACAATCAAATTGGAAAGGATGATGGAATTTGTTGCAATTAAGCTGAGAAAAGCAGTTGAAATGAGATCCAGATAACACTGTTATTGTCCTTTACTATTTGTGAGGACGCTGAGATGTATTTTGCATAAATGACTCAAACGCATTTTATTAGGAAAAAGACTCCTACAGACTATAGAGGTCTAAGAAATTTCATTTTTTCTTCATAGTAAAATGTTAAACACTTGTAAAGTTAAAGATTGTACTCTGTGTGATTTATGGCTAGAGATGAAGGGAAAAGAGAGAAGAACAGCCACCAGCCAGCCAACATCTGCCCTCCAAAGAGTTTGTTTTATTTTCTTAAAGCATTTGAGAAAATGTTTGGCAGTTACTTTTTCCTGAATTGCTATGATGAAAGCATTGCGTTGACAAGTGTGTCTTAAATGAATAACATCTCATTGTTTGTGAGAGCGTTACCTATCTGTTTTACAGTAATTCAATATTTTGCCTTCAGTAATAAATGATAGCTTATTTTTGGTGTATCTCATTCTTTCATAAGTTTTATTTAACCATGTCCCGTCACCTTAATGAGATGGGCAGTGGGTGCTCAAAGGAAACAGGCACCTGAAGAGATAAGAGTTTATCATCATATAACTTTCACACTCTGTATGTCAGATTGATGCTATGTTTCATGACTAGAGGCTGCAGTACTCTGTGGGTACTCTGCTTCAGTGAAAAACTTTATAAAAATAATATTTGAATAGATTTAAGAAAAAATTTCATGTACTTTATAAATCTTTACAAATAAGAAAATAAGTTCCAAAGAGGCCCCAGGACCTGCCATTTTTTCCTAACATTTCTGCTGATCACTGGGTTTATCAAGGATACCTTCATTTCTATTATATTCTGAATTTAAGGGTCCCTTTAGGTTAAAAACTTTTAAAACATCTTCCTACTTTACTACCTATAACTAACATTTATTAAACACCAATTATGCACTAAACACTATGCCATGTATCATCAGTCATTATAAACCTATAAGAGATATACTTTAATCTAATTTGGCAGATTACAAAATTAGGCTCAGGTCAAATAACTTGCTCAAAATCACATAGCTAGTGAGCTTGATTCCACAGCAGCTTGATTCCAGATGTTATACTACACTTAAAGAGCACACATATGCAGGTGTTAGATACAATAAATCATAGTACAAGTACGTTATATATATATATATTTTCTTTCATCTGGCAGAGTTTAAATTTTAGTTAAGGATTGGATATTGCTATCAATTTATAGTCATAAAAATATAACCAGAAATATAAAAAGGTGCTCAGCATAGTGCCTGGGCCATAATAAATGCTCCAAATATTTGTTAAGTGACTGAATGAAAGGCATTAGGTAATCAGTATTAAGTAGTACAGATAATAACTATCATTCAAGCTTACAGAAGGAAGAAAGAAGCATTCCTTTTTTGAAAACATAAATTGCATTTTTAAAATGTCATAATGGGAAAAACATTGATATTGACATTGCTCAGTCTAATAAAATAGGACAAAAAACGATCATTTTGAGACTCTCATCTATTCAATATTTTATCTTTGACAGTGACAAAGGTAATGTTTTAACAGTAAGTGCTGCTAATAAGTAGTGTACTTAAACATCTATTTATCTTATAAATTTTAAAACATCTATAAGTAAAGACCATGTACCATGGTTTAAATGTCTCCTCCAAAACTCTTGTTGAAATTTAATTGCTATCATTACAGTATTAAGAGATGGGACCTTTAAAAGGTGATTAGGTCACGAGGGTAGAGCCCTCATGAATGGACTAATACCATTATCTTGGGAGTAGGCTCCTGGTAAAAAATGAATTCAGCCCAATTTTCTTTCTTGATTGTGTGTTCTCTATGTGAGACCTTCCACAATGTTTTGACCTCACCAGGGGTGGCCCCTTTATCTTGGACTTCTTGGCCTCCAGAAACACGAGCCAATACATCTCATTTTTAAATAAGTTACTCAATATGTGGTGTTCTATTATAGCAGCAGAAAATTGAATAAGAGATCATGTTTCATAAGCTTGATTATCTAGCATATACCAAAATCTTTGGCACATATTAAGTATGAATTTGCAATTAAATTATAAATTTCTCATGCATGAACTCTAATCACTTTCTGAGATTAGTTTCACAAGTATCTCTAAGGGATAAAAATTCCTTATGTTGAGTATACTCCATTGAATCAGAGCTCATTTTTATTTGTATTTCATCATTCAGATATACTCAGATGTCTCATTCTACAGCAGGCTCACTCCAAGCTTCCTAACACAATCTTATAGACTCCTCAGTCTTTAGTTTGCATGTCTGACTTCTTGTTTCTTTTACTTTTCTTTCACTATTTTAAGAAAGTTTTGAATCTAGGTAGTATAGAATTATCTATGTTCTGTTCCTTATCATATCTTGGGAACAATGTTAGAAGAAAAATATAATTACAAAAACAGCTTGATTAGCCTTTTAAGAGGTAAAATATCCAGCATCTTTATGGAAAAATAATGTAGTCAAATAATTATTTTGAAAGATGTAGAGCATATGTATTTGTGTATGTATATTTGCATGATGACACTTAAATATCAGAAACTAAAAAAATAACTTTTTATGAAGAAAGAATACATTGTTTAAATATGTAATTTTAAAACTATTCTATATACATATTCCATATCACTTATTCTACAACACTGCTAATTTTTCTATGCTCCTATTCAAAATGCTTCATCTTCATTTATAACATAAAGTACAAATATCTTAATCTGGCATTGAAAGTAAGATCTATTTTAAACTTATCTTCACGATCTTACCTTTGCCATTTCCATTAGAGAAACTTCACATCATACTCATTGACTTGTTATCCCTCAGATAAGTTTTTTTTTAACTCCTTCCAAATATTTACTCTTTCTATGCTCCGCTTATTTCAGCTCATAGTGCTCTTTATCTACCTTCTTGGAACACTTGTAATTATTAATTATACCTCTTTTTTATTCATTAATCAAATATTTTCCTGCTAAAGAATGGCTTTGTAATTCAAGGATAATTGCCTTACAAGACGAAAGACCACAGTTGCAATGTTATTTTAGTTTGCCAATAAGGAGCTGTGTGACCCTGGTAAGTCAATTAAACTTCTTTTGTTCTAAAATTTATTAAGTCTAGGTAAACATTTTAGCATACCTTTTTAAAAACACTCTTACTCTAGGAGTTGGTGTTATGTAAAATGAAATTTTCAAAGTTGTCACTTCAAATCAATAGAAATAATTATATTAGTGATTATCATTTTGTACCCATTAGAGTGGCAAAAACGGAAAATATCTTTAACCTACACTGCTTGTTGAGACATGGTGAAAAATCACTTGTTCACTACTGGAAGAAATGGGAAGTGTTTCTGCCTTTATGGATATATGTATGTATAGATATCATTCAACCAAAAAATTTTATCACTAGAAATACCTCATAGAAATAAAAAGCATCAGTATTTAAAAAATATATACATGAGTATTAATTGCTGCATGTTTAATATAAAAATTGTTCTTCATAGGAGTAAAGTAGCAAATAAAACTGGATGGAGGAAAAGAGTGTGCCTATCAACAGGTCAAATTGATTTATCATGCACACGAACCATTATTAATAAATGGATTGGAGTTACATGAAATGACTTGTGAGAAGTTCCGTGAGGTTTTAGTTGAGTGAAAAGGGAGCAGAATAACACTGAAAATGCAGAATTTATAGGTTGCAATTATAAACAGCAGTTTCTACTCACAACTGCTTTTATGGATTTAGTAGAGCTCTAGAAGTTCTCCTGCCACTGGGCAAAATCTAGGGCAAACTCACAATTTCTGCTCACTGTTAGAAAATAAAATGTTTTTCCGTCATTTGAGCTTACAAAAGATCCAGTTTAGTAACTAATGTGTCCAGTCGATGTGATAATTAAAGATTTCATTCAAAGTTAAAGCTTTTAGTCTCCCTAGCTCTGGTCTGGTGCTGAAGAAAAGGCTCTCTGCCTGGCTATGTTTCCGCCCTTTTGGCCATGACTGATTAGGTCTGGTTTCTAACTCCTCGAGCATCAAAGATTGGTAGTAGAGGAAGAGAGGAGGAGAGCTTTGTAAAGGATTAGGAAAGATCTTCTGTGACTAAGTTGTCCTGACTTGGTATTTTCCAGGCTTGGCAAATGTTTAAAGCTGACTCTATTTCTGATGAATGGTTTGTGGGTTCTTTAGAGAACTTCCTATTACTGAGGACGTCTCCTTGCAGTTCACTTGACTTGAGCTGATACAACTCTTTGTCTGCTATTTTCCAATTTCTTTCTAGTCCCCTGGGCATCTGGGTATACACTTCAGCGTCCCTCTGCTGAAGCCTCTTCACCACTCCCAAAAGCCCTCTTGGCAGGGTCTACAACAGTGCCATGCCAACCCTCTCTTCTATAGTTCATGTCTTGTTCATGGGAAAGATACACCCCTGGCCCTCTGTTGACAGACCACGGTATATTTCCAATCATTGCTCTCTATTCTGCTGACCCAATCTCCTTCAGCAGTTCTCTCACCTTTTGTCCCTATCAGCACTGGGCTCACATATCAAGCTCTGCCACTGGTTTCTCTGAAATCCCACTCACTAGGCTTGAGGCAAGAGATAATCCCTTTTATCCAGTCTCCCATGGGAGCAGTGGTTGGCATTCTCAGCTAATTGGTAGCTCTCTCCAGTGAAATCTTCAGTCTTCAACTCTGGGCTCTTCAATCTCCACCCTTTTGTACTCTGCTTGGAAGATGGTCTGACATTTGCTTTTCAGTGCTCTACTTTGTATATTCTATCTATATGAGCAAGTCATCATGCCTCAGGCAAAACTGAGGCAGAGTTACCTTTTACTGATTTTTTTTTTTTTTTTTTTGAGATGGAGTCTTTGCTCTGTCGCCCAGGCTGGAGTGCAGTGGCGTGATCTCGGCTCACTGCAAGCTCTGCCTCCCGGGTTCACGCCATTCTCCTGCCTCAGCCTCTCGAGTAGCTGGGACCACAGGCACCCACCACCACACCCAGCTAATTTTTTGTATTTTTAGTAGACGTGGAGTTTCACCATGTTAGCCAGGATGGTCTCGATCTCCTGACTTCGTGATCCACCCGCCTGAGCCTCCCAAAGTGCTGGGATTACAGGTGTGAGTCACTGTGCCTGGCCACCTTTTACTGTTTTTGATATAATCTCACTTTATATGTACATTAGTTGTCTATTGCTGCATAATAACAATTTTATCACAAATTTAGCAGCTTAAAACATCACAGTTTTATTATTTCACAGTTTCTGTGAGTCAGAAGTTAGGCCATGGCTTAACTGGAACCTCTCCTCAGGGTCTTACAAGACTGTGTAATCAGGGTGTTAGCTGTGGCTTGTCTGGGGAAGGATCCCCTTCCCAATTCACATGACTGCTGGCAGCACTCAGTTCCTGTAGATTGTTGGACTGAGAGTGTGAGTTTCTCGCAGGCTGTCAGCTGCAGACTGCCCCCAGTTCTGGGCCATGTGGGCTTTCCTAACGTGACCACTGGCATCCTCAAAGCAGTAAGAGAGAGAAAGCCATTCCTCAAGACAGGCGCTACAATCCTATGTGACATAATCACATACATGTAATCATGTATACTCAATCACCTTTCCTATACTTGATTTATTAGAAACAAGTTGATCCCCCTCCTGCTCAAGGTGAGGGAATTATATAAGGGTGAGAATATCAAAAGGTGAGAATTACGGGGGCCACATTAAAGTCTGTCTGCCACAATGTGATAAACAATTTTAAAAATCAGATATAGGTATGTATTTGTCTATGAGTGTAGGTATGTGTCTATAAAATATTCTATGGCTATGGAGAAAGACACTAGGCTTTGATACAGGTTATCATGAAGGGAGATAATGGAATGTGTTAGTATAATAAGGAAGAGGAAAATGGGACAGGGAATCCAAAAGACAAAAAAATTGCTCATTTAAAAATAAGCATGCATATTATCACAGTTATTCATTTATATAAAATACATATATATGAACTATATATACATGTACGTGAATTACATGTAAAGAAATTAAATAAAAACTATGTTACAAATAAAAAATTTAAAAAGAAAGATTTATTTTCTTGCTTTTCTTATAAGACGCTTTTTGTAAATTTGGTTAATAGAACTAAAGTGTTTTGTTTTTTTTTTAAAACAATATGAAAACAACAATAGTGCCAAAAGCAAAAACTTTAGCAAATGAACAGCATTTTTATGTTTTATTTATTTTCAACTTTTATTTTAAGTTCCAGGGTACATGTGCAGGATGTGCTAGTTTGTTACATAGGTAAATGTGTGCCATGGTGGTTTACTGCACATATCAACCCATCACCTAGGTATTAAGCCCAGCATCCATTAGCTATTCTCCCTGATGCTCCTCCTCCCCTTGCTCCCCCAACAGGCCCCAGTGTGTGTTGTTTCCCTCAATGCATCCATATGTTCTCATCGTTCAGCTCCCAATTATAAGTGAGTACATGAGGTCTTTGGTTTTCTGTTCCTCCATTACTATGCTGAGAATAACAGCTTTTAGCTCCATCTATGTCCCTGCAAAAGATATAATCTTGTTCCTTTTATGAATGCATAGTACTCCATGGTGTATATGTGCCACATTTTCTTCATCCAGTCTATCATTGATGGGCATTTGAGTTGGTACCATGTATTACTTATTATGAATAGTGCTGCAATGAACATATGTGTACATGTATCTTTATAATAGAATGGTTTATATTCATTTGGGTATATACCCAGTAATGGGATTACTGGGTAAAATGGTATTTCTGCTTCTAGATCTTTGAGGAATTGCCACATTGTCTTACTCAATGATTGAACCAATTTACATTCCCATCAATGGTGTAAAAGTGTTCCTTTTTCTCCACGACGTTGCCAACATCTGTTGTTTCTTGACTTTTTAATAATGGCCATTCTGACTGGTATGAGATGGTATATCATTATGGTTTTGATTTGAATTTCTCTAATGATCAATGATGTTGAGCTTTTTTTCATATGTTTGTTGGCTGTATATATGTCTTTTTTGAAAGTGCCTGTTCCTGTCATTTGCCCACTTTTAGTGGGGTTGTTTTTTTCTTGTAAATTTAAGTTTCTTGTAGATTCTGGATATTAGTCCTTTGTCAAATGGATAGATTGCAAAATTTTTCTCCCATTCTGTAGGTTGTCTGTTCACTCTGATGATAGTTTCTTTTGCTGTGCAGAAGCTCTTTAGTTTAGATCCCATTTGTCAATTTTTGCTTTTGTTGCAATTGCTTTTGCCATTTTCATCATGAAATCTTTACCCATACCTATGTCCTGAATGGTATTGGCTAGATTTTCTTCTAGGGTTTTTATAGTTTTGGGTTTTATGTTTAAATCTTAAATCCATCTTGATTTAATTTTTAAATTTTTTTTTGAGACAGAATCTTGCTCTGTCGCCCAGGCTGGAGTGCAGTGGTGCATCTTGGCTCACTGCAACCACTGCCTCCTGGGTCCAAGTGATTCTTCTGCCTCAGCCTTTTGAGTGGGAGGAATTACAGGCACTCACCACCACACCTGGCTAATTTTTGTAGTTTTAGTAGAGACAGGGTTTTACCATGTTGGCCAGGCTGGTCTCGAACTCCTGAGCTCAGGTGATCTGCCCACCTTGGCCTCCTAAAATGTTGAGTTAATTTTTGTATAAGGTGTAAGGAAGGAATCTAGTTTTAATTTTCTGCATATGGCTAGCCTGTTCTCCCAGCACCATTTATTAAATAGGGAATCCTTTCCCTATCCCTTGTTTTTATCAAATTTGTCAAAGGCCAGATGGTTGTAGGTACGCGGTCTTACTTCTGAGTTCTCTGTTCTATTCCATTGGCCTATGGAACAGCATTTTTATTTATGTCATTTACAACTTTAGAATGTTAAACTGTTTCCATGCACAGATATAACAATCGAAGTGTCTTTTCAAATGTACACATATACCACACACATTACACCATGCCCCCTGACCCCTCAACTACATATCAGAGTCCAGTTTAGTTCACAGGATAAGAGAATGGAATTTGGTGAAGTGATTGTCAAGTGTTTAAAAACTGTCTAAAAGGTTCTGTTTTGGAGCGTCCAAGGAGAAAACAACAAATGAAAATAGTTATCAGATTCAAAATAATTCCAATTGAATAGTAAACCTCAATATTTGGAAGCTGGTAACTACAGAAAAAAAATGATAATAGTATTATTATTTAGTTACCTAGACACAATAGTAATCTAGCTTCTTTAACAAAATGAAATATAGATTCAATTTTCCAAAGAACTAAGTATCATATAAATTTTGATAGGTAGAAATTGAATGAAAAAGGCAAAAAGATTTAAGCCTTGTAGGTATATTGAATTGATAGACCTAGCACAAAATTTAGTGTTTGTCACTTTCTCATGCGGGTCTATCTAGTTTATGGCCTTTCTTCCTACTTTCGTTTTCTTCTCTCTCTTTCTGTGGTATGAGTTGCTTTGATTCCTGTCTTTATTTCCTCCTCTTAATCTAGATCCCTTTTAATCTAGATTCAACATTTTTTTTCTCTCTGACAGAGCTGATGACTTTTCAGCTCTCCTCTTCTATGAAAACATGTTTCCATTATCATACTTAAATTGCTCTCAAAATTATTTGCTTATAAGCTATCATCTCCAGCAAAGTGGGAGCCCTCTTTTATCTCTTTTTCACCCAATATGTGTACTGCGCTTGGCATTTTGGCAGTATGTATTGATGAATGAATGAGTCTTTCACTTATTTTTATAATGTGTTTGCCTCTGTAGCTTTACTCACTTATATTCTATCCTCCCTTTACTACTTTTTGTTCTGCAAGACCCAAACGTTTCATAGTTGGAAGGAAACTGAGAAATGAAGCATTCAGTGTTTCTAAGGTTACAGTCTATGAAATCTAGGTTTTAGAGTACCCACTCATTAAAACTGTATATTCCAGAGTGCAAACCCACATCTACTGAATCAGAATCATTTGGGTAGGTTTAAAGAACTGATCTTGTTTACAAGCTCCTGCATTATTATGCAAACTAATTCAGTAATTTATAAATGAAATAAAAAAGAGTCAACTTAAATCCTTAGGACTTGGGAAGCCATTTAGGGACCAATGTGATAATATCCAAAATTGTGACAAAGGTCAATGCATTCCTTAATTTCTTCCTTTC
The DNA here is from genome assembly GCF_009828535.3 of Hylobates moloch. NCBI lineage: Eukaryota > Metazoa > Chordata > Mammalia > Primates > Hylobatidae > Hylobates > Hylobates moloch. Next base: position 139,500,046 of record NW_026652277.1, read on the forward strand.
TGAATATATGTGACTTAAAGGGCACACATGAGTATCAATACTTGGATTTTTTTTGGCATGGAATAAACTTGTCCTAGAAAATGTTTTCTATTACTTCGATTAGTACCATGAAATTGACTTGTGTTAAAGCTCTAGTTATGAAGATCCCTGTGGATCGGCATGGGAAGGTGGCCTGTTTGCATTTGGATATAGTCTAAATGGAAACATTTATGGCCACTCAGTAATCATTACTGAACTCAGGTAATAAGAATAAATCTGTTCTATGTGCTTAGATTGTATAGTCGGGTGTAGTTTTCATAGTCGTTTATCTCATAGGACTTTGTAATGCTTTTCATTGATTTTGTATTTGTGTGCCCATTATTGAAAGCAGTGGTAGGACTGGTGCACTATTCGATTATTTATATAGCTAAGAAGTCATAGGTTTCTCTTAAGCTGTTGCCTTTTTAGTTGAATTTGAAAGGACTCCCTTTCAAATTTGATATTTCCCTTTCTAGGAAAGAGCCTAACTGTAAATAGAAAGAGGTCCACATGAGAACTATGATATCTATGTTTAGTTGTCATATATTTTCTCTCTCCTTCCCGTTTTTAATTCCCCTTCCTACTTTCCTATTTCTCTCTGTCCTTCTCTTCTTTTCTTTCTCCATCTTCCTGCCGAATTCTCTGACACATATATACACAATTAAGGAGTGAATAAAACAAGTTAATATCACTCTCAAATTGTTAACAAAACTCAGATGTGTTTCCAATTTAAGACCCAATTACAGTTCCATTTTTAGTTTTTCCATACACAGCTGCATACCATGCTATTCACAATTTTCCCTTTGCCAAAGATAGTTAAACATTGATTTAAAACAATCTGACAACAATGTACATTTTCTTCAAATATTGTCTTCAAAATCACAAATAGTCTTTTATGTATTCTTCATAAGAATTCTGAAATGTTACTCTTAAAGATGTTACTACTTATGTGTATAAATAGAAATGAAAAAACCAAAATGCATTCCTCCCCATCACTTAGAGGTGCTATGCCAAGTCTTTAAACTCATGTGGACTTGTCTTCTGGGACACGTGCTTTACTTCTACACTGAAAAGATTCACCCCTCATGCTGACTGACGCCTCTCTATGATGGCCTGGCTACTATCTCCTTTCAATCACCTAACGAAAATTACTTAGAGAAATTGAAAAAACTTTGAGTAGCATTCTCTAGTCAATCGCTTTCTCATAAAACTGAGACCCACGTAGGTTGGAGTGACTTGCCTTTGGTTACAAATGAGGCCATAATGAGGATAGGTATAGAGCCCATTGCTCATAATGTTCATTTTTTTCAGGCAGTGATTTCTTGCAGAATTTTGTTTTCCTTCTTGTGCTTTTGGTTGCTCCAGCATAAGCCTTTAAAATGTGGTACTTTTGCTATGAGCTGTGCAAGTTCAAACCAAAAAGAGATAATATATTTTAAGTGGGACTCTGATGTACACTAAATGCTATTATAAGTTGATCTGGAAAGTGATTTTTAGCCTAGTTCTTAAAGAGCAGTTTCGACCACACATCCTTTTTAAAACCTGTGGCTGAATTTGGAGGCTGACATACTGAAATACATTTCCATAAACCCACTGGAAAAAAAATATTTCTTCATATTTACTTCTAGTTTACTCTGTGTCAATCTTTGGATTGCTTCCTGATTGATGAGAATAAGATTTTAAGTTTTATGAGGTATTATTGTTCCCATGATGCAAGTGAGGAAACTCCCAGGAAGAGTTTATGAGCTCTTTGTGAACATGATGAAATATATGAAAATAAGTTACTGAAGCTTTCTATAAGGCTTCTAAACCCATGATATAGGGAAAATAATATCAACCTCACAGCAGTTGAGGTGATCCAGTGAAACAGTGCCTGTGAAGTTCTCAGCATGGTGCTGGACCACTGTTAGCACCCAATGTGAGGTCACTATCATAGAGTTCCTAAAGGTTTTAATTTAAAGTACAGTTAGGAAATGGTGTTCCTCAGAGAATTTTAAGCATAGCTTAATGAGAGCTATCAGATGTCCTTTGAGTGAATTCCTAAAGGAGCTTTATAAATGAAACTGTTCGGTAGGCCTTCATTTTAGGAATGGGCCATTAGTCATCTAATGTGCTGTCTGATAGACTTCAATTAGACCAGGACTGAGAACTGAGGTTCGATGTGAAACAAATTTTACCACGCTGATAGAGAGTTTGGACTTTCAGGCTGCTAGCACATGGGCATCCTCCACTTCCGGTAAATGTGTTTGGGAGCACAAATCACTTGACTCTGCTTCGATATTCACCAGGCCAGGAGTAACCTTTACATTTAAGAGCAATTTACATTTGCTGATCTCATAAGATAAAGAATCCAATAAAACAAAAACTTTGAAAGTACTATTAATCCTTTGAGAAGAAATGATGTAACTTCAAAGGAGGGCTATGTTGTCTCTATGACAGATTTTGGGTAGTGCCAGGTTAGCAAGTGCAAAGTTATTAACATCGCTACAGATAGGGATACATACTTCCAACCACCAACTATTACATGATTCACTTCTTTGGATACTTTTAATAATTCTATAAACAATATTATCGTGCCCATAACAATGGGGTAAGATGGGTAATAATGTTGGAAGCTTTTGAATAGTTTTTATGGAAACAGCTATAATATTTTGAAACAAAAGCAGAACCACTTTGAATTTCCTATCCTTTTTCACTGTCTTTGCTGAAAATAGATATTAGAGACAGAAAGAAGTAAAAGGGTGAAGACAGAAAAACACTTCTACAGAGAAATAAAAAAAAAAAGCCCTAAAATTGCAAAATAATACCCAACTTGGCAGAGTCTAAAACAAATGTGTTTTAAATTTGGCCCTGGAAGATTTCTGTGGTATAATCCACAAAGAAAGACTGAGTAAAGGGCCATCTCCATTTAAATCCTTTCCAATGGCAACTGGAATTTGTGCTGTGCTAGCTTTAGTTAGATCTGAGGGAAGAATTAGGCCCATTTGTTTTTTAAAGAGATTTTAAGGCAGAAGACTAAGCAGGTGTACAAAAGATTTTGGATTGATAAAAATGTAATAATCTTTTTTGAAACCAATAATAGTATCTATCTAGTTTGCAGGCATTTATTTTGAATTTGCAAGTTAAATGAGTTTTCTAGGGATGGAGTGAACAGGGGTAATGAGTGGCAGCTCTGCCTGGGCTGGTCTAGGATAAAGTGGGTCTTAAGGAGCATCAGAGTGATGCTGAGTGATCTTTTGGAGTAGACGCTTGACAGACTAGCCATGATATTTTTGAAAGCATATTTACTAAAGAATATGATACATGCACACAGTTAAGAATACACAGACCTGAGTCTGAGACCTCAATAACATTAATTGTTCATTTCTGGAGATGACACAGACAATCGATTACATGAAATAAACAAACTGCATTTTGCTGTGTGGATTTATATGAGGAAGCTTAAATGGCAAATAATGGATGATTCTAACAACTTCAGTACCTATTGAGAGCAAGAAATTGAGACATTCTCATCTAATTATAAATTATTCTAAAGTGCAATGTTGCTGAATGAATAGAAAGTGACCTTGAAATCAAGATCACTTTGGTTCTGAGAACCAAGGCATGATAAAAGTGAGGCTTAACGTCTTCATACAGTTTATGTACAACTGAGCTCCTGAGACCATGTGCATGTGTTCAAGAGACCCATTATGCTGAGTTATTATTATTATTTTTTGTCTCAGTGATGTGTTCTCATTACAGAAATTGTATACAATTCTTAGAGACTATCCCCTGACATGATGTTTTCCCTATGAGCAATGAACTAAATCCCCATGTATGTGTTGACAGGAAAATTCAAAACAAATTCCTTGAAGGAAGATCATGTCTTCTTCATCTTCGTGCATCTTGGGCCCAGGGATACAAACTACAGAGTTTCTAAACAAGTGGTTTAGGTCCGAGACCTGCCTGAAAACGAACATCTATTCAGCAATGATAGCACAGCAAAACACACTGTTTTTATACTTTGATTATGTGTTCCTTTAATATGAATCCAGAAGGTGCTGGGAGAGATTAACTAGGAGCCAGAGCTCCACCAGGCCTCCTTCCTTTGGTGCCTCCGAAGTACACGCAGCATTCAACTTTGCCACCTAATAAAAGCTTGCTAATTGGAATGGACATAAAATACACTATATATATTATACATGCATTTTATTCATACATATAATATATATATCTTATACACACACACACACACACACACACATGTACAGGAACCTATCATTTGTAAACATTACAACCCAGCTATTAGTGCTCACTTGAATTCCTGCATCACACACTGTTAGGAGTCAGTATCCTACCTCACTTTCTGTTGCTATTTCTCTCCTTATGTATATTTCTTTGTTTCTAAGCATAGTGGCTATGAAATCTTCTAGGGCATAAATGACCTCATATACAAATATAAAATTTTTGTTAATAATAGATATTTGTAGACACAAAAAGACATCAGTACATTTCAGAATAGATCTACACTGTTTTTGCAATTGTGGATGATATGGCTTAATCTTTATATAGGAATATGGATGTACCATATATGTATTTCTATTATTTAAAGGGCAGCATAGATGCTGAGCCACTGTGTATACTTACCAAGTGCTTTACTGACCCCATCAGCCTGATATGGTTTGGATTTGTGTCCCCACCCAAATTTCATGTCGAATTATAATCCCCAGTGTTGGAGAAGGGGTCTGGTAGGAGGTGATGGGATCATGGGGGCAGATTTCTTCTTTGCTGTTCTCATCATGATGAGTGAGTTCTCATGAGATCTGGCTGTCTAAAAGTGTGTGGCACCTCCCCCTTCTCTCTCTTTCTCCTGCTCTGGCCATGTAAGACATGCTTGCTTCCCCTTCACCTTCTGCCATGATTGAAAGTTTCCTGAGGCCTCCCCAGCCATGCTTCTTGTACAGCCAATGGAACCGTGAGCCAATTAAACCTCCTTTCTTTATAAATTACCCAGTTTTAAGTATTTCTTTATAGCAGTGTGAGAGTGGACTAACACAGCCCCTAAAAGTGCTATGGCCTTAACTTTAACCGGCACTTACTCAAAGGATGGGCCACTAAGAGATTCTCACATGACTGTGGCCTGGCTTTTTATTTGAAGAAGGAATTGGTATTTACATTAAGAATTGAGAAGAAGGAAGGGAAGAACAGGTAGAAAGACAGGGAGATACAATTTCACTTTTTTTTCAGTGAAGTAAACACTAGCTCAAAAATATTTCCACCATAAATCTCTGATTATTGAATATTAATTTCTGGTCTTGGCTTTACAACATCCGAAGGCATTTTCAATTACTATTCAAAACTCATACAGTTTTTCAGATCAAAATAGTTTTGGTTGAATCTAAATGTCAAATTTATTATATAATTTTACTATACATTTTTTTCCCCCAGGACATGAGAAAGGAGCTGGTAGAGACAGGAGAAAACTTATCACATAATCAAATAACAAAAAAGTGTTACATTGCCAAAAAATGTTTGGGAATTTCTTTTCTGGGCCATCCCACTTCCTTATTTTTGTTTCTAGACTGAAATGGTACACAGCATATTCCACTTCCTTTTTCTCTTAAAACCTGTTATAGTTTTGTTTAGTTTGAGGTCAGTCTAACCATGCCCCTCACTTAGAGGCTATATAACCTCAGCGTAGGAGGCTGAAATATTCTCCCTTCTGGTTGGCTGAGGGACACATTAACAAAAGCAGATACTTTAGTATTACTCCAGAATCAGAAGGAAAAACAATGTGAATTTTCTCAGTTTTCCAAACAGCAGCTCTGTGAAAGGAACACGTCCATGTAGCTTATTGGTATTAATTCCATAAAGGCAACCTAAATACCTAAACTGGGAGCAATTATTGTAAAGCATCTAGTCATGTGAGTTTTATTTAATAATTTATTACTATTAAAACAAAAAAATTTAAATTCTTTTAATGGTTAAAAAAATGGATATATGGTTTACTGATGGTAAACTCTGAAGGGTCTTTGCCTTGAGAATCTTGACAAAAGCTTCTGAAGCCATTTAAAAACCTGATGGATTAGGATGATCATTTTCCAGCCATTTGTTTTTTGGTATTAATTGCTTTTAATCCTTATAAACTTATCCATTAATCTGTTTCCTGGGGAAGAAGTTGAATCTTTGTGTCAAGTCTCTAAATCACCATTAAGAAATGCTAACATTAAAAATATTATCTCGGTGGCTGGCAAGATGGCCAAAAAGGAACAGCTCTAGTCTGCAGCTCCCAGCGAGATGAACATAGAAGGTGGGTGATGTCTGCATTTCCAACTGAGGTACCCGGCTCATCTCACTGGGACTGGTTAGACAGCGGGTGCAGCCTACGAAGGTCAAGCTGAAGCAGACCGGGGCGTCGCCTCACCCAGGAAGTGCAAGGGGTCGGGGAACTCCCTCCCCTAGCCAAGGGAACCCTGGAGGGACTGTGCCGTGAGGAGTGGTGCATTCCAGCCCAGATACTACGCTTTTCCTACGGTCTTTGCAACTTGCAGAGTAGGAGATTCCCTTAGGTGCCTACGCCACCAGGGCCCTGGGTTTCAAACACAAAACTGGGTGGCCATTTGGGCAGACACTGAACTAGCTTCAGGAGCTTTATTTTTCATACCCCAGTGGCACCTGGAATGCCAGCAAGACAGATGGTTCACTCCCCTGGAAAGGGGGCGAAACCAGGGAGCCGATGCTCAGCAGATCCCACCCCCATGGAACCCAGCAAGTTAAGATCCACTGACTTGAAGTTATCCTTGCCAGCACAGCAGTCTGAAGTCGACGTGAGAGCTCCAGCTTGGTGGAGGGAGGGGCGTCAGACATTACCGAGGCTTGAGTAGGCGGTTTTCCCCTCATAGCCTAAACAAAGCTGCTGGGAAGTTCGAACTGGGCAGGAACCATTACAGCTCAGCAAAGCCGCTGTAGCCAGACTGCCTCTCTAGTTCCTCCTTTCCAGGAACGGCATCCCTGAAAGAAAAGCAGCAACCCCAGTCAAGGGCTTATAGATAAATCTCCCATCCCCCCGGGACAGAGCACCTGGGGGAAGGGGCAGCTATGGACGCAGCTTCAGCAGACTTAAACATTCATGCCTACAGGCTCTGAAGAGAGCAGCAGATCTCCCAGCACAGTGCTGGAGCTCTGTTAAGGGACAGACTGCCTCCTGAAGTGGGTCCCTGACCCCCATGCCTCCTGACTGAGAGATACCTCCCAGCAGGGGTTGACAGACACCTCATACAAAAGAGCTCCAGCTAGCATCTGGCGGGTGCGCCTCTAAGATGAAGCTTCCAGAGGAAGGAACAGGCAGCAATCTTTGCTGTTCTGCAGCATCCGCTGGTGATACCCAGGCATACAGGGTCTGGAGTGGATCTCCAGCAAACTCTAGCAGACCTGCAACAGAGAGGCCTGACTGTTAGAAGGAAAACTAACAAACAGAAAGGAGTAGCATCAACATCAACAAAAAGGTTGTCCACACAGAAACCCCATCTGAAGGTTAACAACAGCAAAGACCAAAGGTAGATAAATCCACAAAGATGAGGAAAAACCAGCGCAAAAAGGCTGAAAATTTCAAAAACCAAGATGCCTCTTCTCCTCCAAAGGATCACAACTTCTCACCAGCAAGAGAACAAAACTGGATGGAGAATGAGTTTGATGAAATGACAGAAGTAGGCTTCAGAACATGGGTAATAACAAACTCCGCCAACCTAAAGAAGCATGTTTTAATCCAATGCAAGGAAGCTCAGAACCTTGGAAAAGGGTCAGAGGAATTGCTAACTAGAATAACCAGTTTAGAGAAGAACATAAATGACCCGATGGAGCTGAAAATCACAGCACGGGAACTTCATGAAGCATACATAAGTATCAATATCTGAATTGATCAGGCGGAAGAAAGAATATCAGAGATTGAAGACCAACTTAATGAAAAAAGTGAAGACAAGATGAGAAAAAAAAAGGAATGAACAAAGCCTCCAAGAAATATGGGACTATGTGAAAAGACGAAATCTACGTTTGATTGGCATACCTGAAAGTGACAGAGAGAATGGAACCAAGTTGGAAAACACTCCTCAGGATATTATCCAGGAGAACTTCCCCAACCTAGCAAGGCAGGCCAACATTCAAATTCAGGAAATACAGAGAACATACAAAGATATTCCTCAAGAAGAGCAATCCCAAGACACGTATCATCAGATTCACCAAGGTTGAAATGAAGGAAAAAATGTTAAGAGCAGCCAGAGAGAAAGGTCGAGTTATCCACAAAGGGAAGCTCATCAGACTAACAGCGGATCTCTCTGCAGAAACCCCACAAGCCAGAAGAGAGTGAAGGCCAATCTTCAACATTTTTAAGAAAAGAATTTTCAACCCAGAATTTTATATCCAGCCAAACTAAGCTTCATAAGTGAAGGAGAAATAAAAGCCTTTACAGACAAGCAAATGCTGAGAGATTTTTGTCACCACCAGGCCTGCCTTACAATAGCTCCTGAAGGAAGCACTAAATATGGAAAGGAAAAACCGGTACCAGCCGCTGCAAAAACATAACAAATTGTAGAGACCATTGATGCTATGAAGAAACTGCATCTACTAATGGGCAAAATAACCAGCTAACATCATAATGACAGGATCAAATTCACACATAACAATATTAATTAACCTTAAATCATGTTAACCATTAAATCATTCTCAGCAAACTAACACAGGAACAGAAAACCAACACCAACAGAAAACCAAACACCACATGTTCTCACTCATAAGTGGGAGTTGAACAATGAGAACACATGGACACAGGAAGGGGAACATCACACACTGGGGTCTGTCAGGGGATGGGGGGCTAGGGGAGGGATAGCATTAGGAGAAATACCTAATGTAGATGATGGGCTGATGGTTGCAGCAAACATCCATGGCACGTGTTTACCTATGTAACAAACATGCACTTTCTGCACATGTATCCCAGAACTTAAAATATAATAAAAATAATTATTTCATCTTATCTCTGCTTATAGTTGTGCTTATAGTTGAGCACTCTCAAGAGGATAAATTTAATTTTAAGGAGTTTAATTTGAACTATGGCTACTGTGAATATGTAATTGTGTACTCAAAACTGTCACCCTTAAAGTGAGGATGAAGAGCTGGTTAATCATTTGCTTATCTAGTACCTTCCAGGCAATAACACTGAGCTCCAACATTTGCACCTAGAGTAAGAGCCTAAGGTGCAAATCATGAGGTGGTTACTAATTATTCTCTCCTTGTTAATAATAATGAAAAAATGACACAAAAAAGATGTTCACTGTCTTTCCCAAGGTACAAAGTTAGGAATTGGAGGAGTAAATATTTTGATCCTAGGGAGTTTTGCTCCAGAGCTTGCCCCCTTGATCCTATGATAGACAGTCCCCTAAGACTAGGTATTAAGAGTCGCCATAATCTAAATCACCAAGTTGGAAGATAATCCCAAACAAATTTTTTTTAACAATACTTTTAAGTCGTACATTCTAATGCAAATATTTTAAATTTGATAATGAAAATGTAAAGAAGAAAATCATAGCACAGATATACACTGATCACTGGTATAGTTATGTTATTCTGTTAGCTGCTCTGAGAGATACAACTATGCATCAAATATGGTTCCTGCCATCTAGGAAATTACAATTTAGTAGCAGAGGAAAGTATATATACAATGTAATGTAATATGTGACAAAGCTATATGGGTGTGTAAACAGAATATACTTCAGAAGCTCCAGAGAGATATCACTGTTGATCTACAGTAGATGACATCTAAACTAAAACTTAAAATGTTGATTGACAAGATATTATATAAGGTTTTGACTTTCATATGAAATACTTTTAGGCTGAAAAAATGTTTTAAAGATTTTTGTGTTGGCAAGTTACCTGTTCAAGTGAATTTAAAAATGCAAGAAAAATCACTTTGAAAATTGTAAAAGTTGGTAGATATAAAGACATTTTCAGTGATGATGAGAAAGTGATAAAGTTGTTTTAAAAAGCAGTTTGTAGAGTTCTCAAAGAACCTGAAACAGAACTATCATACCACCCAGCAATCTCATTACTGGCTATATACCCAAAGGAATATAAATCATTTTATCAAAAAAACACATGAACTTGTATGTTCATCACAGCACTATTCATAACAGCAAAGACATAAAATCAATCTAGATATCCGTCAATGTGGGACTGGATAAAGAAAATGTCATACATACACACCAGAGTACTATGCAGCCATTTAAAAAAAACCAAAATCCTGTCCTTTGCAGCAACATGGATAGAGACGGAGGCCAATATCTTCAGTGAATTAATACAGGAACAGAAAACCAAATACTGAATGTTCTCGCTTATAAGTGGGAACTAAACATTGAGGACACCTGGACACAAAGGTGGGAACAATAGACCCCAGGGCCTACTTGAGGAGGGAGGGAGGAGGGAAAGTGAGGGTTGGAAAATTACCTATTGGATACTACGCTCACCACCTGGGTGATAAAATCAATTGTACACGAAACCCCAGAAACACACAATTTACCCATGTAACAAACCTGCACATATACCCTTCAACCTAAAATAGAAAGTTGAAACTGAAAGATAAACAGTAGTAGCCAAGTCTCAGCCAATTACAGGCCACCAACTCTTCAAACCAGGTTCAAATAAGGCAAACACCCAAATATGGCAAATACAGAAACAGCTGTAACAAATCTAGCTGTTTCAGTACATCACAGGTCACTTTCCTTTTTCTGTTCATAAATGTTCTACAACACGTGACAACCCTGGAGTCACCCTGAACTATTCTGGTTCTGGGGACTGCCCAATCTGAGAATCATTCACTATTCAATTAACTTCTGTTAAATTTAAAAAAATCCATGGAAGCCGGCATGCAAAATGAATTGAAGGAAGACAGAACATTAGAGACACAGGTGAGCAGAAACAAGGTAATGCCAGGCCTGAATTAGAATGCTGGAATAGAAATGAATACCATTAGGTGAACAAGCAAGACTGAGAAAGAAGAGCAATTAAAGTGAAACTTCAGCATGATTGTATATTATTCTTTAGCCGTATTCAACTGCTCTGGTAGGTGATGAATAAGATTTAGTTTGAATTGGGGTTTTGCAAAAGGGTACAATAGAAGGCTAGATGGGTAAGAGAATTAAGAGTGTATGCAAATGAGTAATCTCAGGGATGAAGTCTGAAATCTGTGTTGGGTTAGGGGAAAAGTGAGGAGGGCACAAGGGGGCAGTTGATGGAGTCAATAGTTGGGAATGCAGGCAGAACCAAATAACTGTTGCAATGCGGGATCTAAAATAATTCGACTGGAATTTTAAGAAGTAGTAGCATGGTCAGAGTAAGTTGTTTGGGATCAGTGTTTTGGATATAGTATGTGCCAAAGTCTAATGCATATACCATTCACTCATCTGGGTCAGAAACAGACCTGGTATGCTCAGATGTTGGGTTTCCAAAATGATAATAGTAATGGTAGTGGGGAGGAAGAAAAGTGGCCAGGTGCTCAGGTTTTAAGGAAATAAGGGAAAATGGCCTGGATATAAATGGTGTTAAAAAGTAAACCGAGACACACACACAAATATAAGCAGTTTATCTGAGCAAACATTGATTCATAAATTGGGCAGTTCCAAACCAGAAGTGGTTCTGGGGCTCCACTGAGGAAATTCAAGAGGGAGGCTTTTATAGAACAAACACAGAAGTAAAAAAAAAAAAAAGAAAGAAAGAAAAAAACAGAACGAAGATTGATTACAGTGATTACGGTTACAGTTGCCTTATTTGGTGTACCCTATTGGAAAGTCCCTAGTTATACACTTACAAGTTTTTTGGCTGCTTCTGATTGGTTGAGCTTAAGTTCATTTTTCCTTTAATGTAGGCATTTATAAGAAATATTAATAGCTCAAGTTAAGTATGCCTATGCTTGCAAATCATCCAAGGTTTGAATTACCTATGAGGCCTTACTGGCTTTGTCTGTGCAGGAATTCTTCAGGCCTGATCTCCATTTTCATTTATTTTAGCAGTAGGAAACAGTATCTAAGTAAGTGGATAGTGAGTGGTTAGTCTTATGAGTCTTAAAAGAACAGGGACATCTTGAAGGAAGAATGGGGAGACATCATTTTCTAGAGAAACAATAAGGTATTTATTCTCAGTAATGTAGAAATATTTTAAATGGCCAAAATGAACAAGGTATCTACTGGGGTCAGAGGGCAAATTTTTCCACTGAAGGATGAACATGCAATGTTAATGGGGCAAATTTGAATGAAAAACTTTAATAATAGAGAACATTCACTGAATACTTATGATTTCTGTGTGCTATCTTGCAACAATATTGCAATTTACGTATTTATTACCTCATTGGCAGTGGAGGAAAATACAGCTTAGAGAGGTTGAGAATATCCCCAAGGTCGTCACGAAACTTGTAGTGGGAAGGGCTAGATTTGAACCTAGGTCTGTCTGATTACAGAGACTGTGCTGCTTTCACTTCATTATTATCATTTATTCGTTTAACTTATTTATGTGGAATAAAAATATATTAGGAGTTTAACACTAAAAGAGTCCCATTTTCATGTGTTCTAAAAAGTCAATATATTAATTTTCATTGGACACTTAATATCTACAAGTCATTGTAGGAAATGAAAAATATAAAAGAAATCTCTCTCCTCTAGTTGTTTATTATCTATTTATGAGTATACATACAACTATACACATAAACTGTATACATAAAGATAACGATATGAAAGTCAGCAATTCAGTACTAAATGAGTGTTACAAGCAATATGCACAGCATAAAAGTGTGCAGAGGAGAAACTACCATGGGTAGTTGGGATATTGGGAAGGCTTCATGAAAACTGCAGAAATCCAGCTGGACTATGAAGGATGGAGAGGATACAAAATGATAGGAGTGAGGAAGATATTTATTTGAGGGAGGATTGAAAATAGGTAGCAATGACAGAAATACTTAAAATCATTCTCCTTTGTGCAAATCTCCTGGCCCAAAACCCCTGAACCTCCCCCCACCCAAAATAAAACCAAATAAATGTCCTCATCTATACCCAATTTCAATATATGGCGGTGTAGGAATTTTATATGTGAGAGAAGGAGGGCATTGGACTGGAACAGTAAGTTGGAACCACATCATGAAGGGTCCGAAATGCAAGAATAAATATTCAGACTCCTAGAGAACTTTGAAGACTAAACTGAATGGAAATTTGCAGTAATATCCCCTAGGGAACTCATAATACATTTCCGATTATGGGAGTGCAGAAATGAGAAGTTTAGTATCAACTCTGGCTCTCCTTCCCTGCTAGGGCTAAGTGTTAATATTACCCAAGGATGTTTCCAAGTGAATCTCTGCCAGTTCTCTCTTTCCAAGTCACATCTCAGAGTCTCTTCACTTGAATCAAGCTTCTCTCAGCTTCTGCACACATCTGGTCCAACAGTACTTTGGGATATGTTTTGCTAAGATTGCTGCTCTGCCTGGAAGGCCCTCATTCCTCAGCTGCATGACCTGAGGTTTCCTCCCTCTAAGACCTTGCTAACAGCTCCTAGATGCCTTCCAAACCAACTTCTCTTCTATGAGATCAGCTCTCAGCTTTGTACTGGCACTTATGGAGTATGTTATGGAGGTATGTTATTTTGGCCTTGCTTATGTTGTCTATTTGTTGTCTGTGTGTTACTCTTGCCTTCCTTGGACAGTCAAAGACCTTGTCTCCAGTTTTTTCGTATTCTTCAGTGTAATTAGTGTAATGCTTTGAAGATAAGAAAAGAATATAAAGAAATGCCCTTAAACTTAGCTTTGTTTCACAGCATTAGGGTATATTATATTTGGTTGAGGACAACAATAATAGCTAACAATACTGTGTCAAATTGAACTATCATTTATAATTTTTTGGATCTGATTACAAAATAAGATTTTAAAAAATTTCTGCATCTAAAATGTCATTGTGGTTTGGCAAAAATCTTTTTGTTGCTGTTATTATGAATCTTATCTCAACAATCCTATCTTGGAAAATCTAATGGAAACTTCACTGAGTCCTATCAGGGACATTTATAACTCCTTACAATTTTCTATCTTTAGTTTAAGGCAAACAAAAAAGTTATGCATTTTTTTTTATCTGTAGCCTCTTTAGAAAGAAGAAAGTTGCAAAGCCTAGGTGTTTTAGTAATCAGTTTTCCTGATATCCCATTTAATTAATGTTTGCCTTCTGTAAAATTTTAAAGGCTAATATCCCTAGAAGTCCCCTTCAAAGTGCAGCTTGTACCCTAATAAAACTCCAATCATCCTACAAATGAAAATTTAAAGTGGTACTAGAGTTGATCTCCATGCTCTCAGTCTCTCTTCTTTCCAGGATAGTCCTTCTTTTCCTTCCTTTTATCACATTTATTAATAAGTTCATGAAAGGGTTTCAAAAAAATTTTTCAAGTATAATGAAGGAGAGATCTCCACTTAGTGTTAGCTTGGTTAGGTAATTGGCTAGAAACATGTTAATACTTGTTTATCTGTATCTAAGGACATTTGCACTTTTAAACCTGAGACAGTATTTTTATTATAAGTATGTTTACAATTATTTTTTATTTTACTTTTATAAAACTATAAAATTCTAGAGTCAGAAAGGGGCCTCCTACATAATCTCATCATTTTAAAGAATAAAGAGAAACTAATAGACTCACCTAGAGAGATTCAGCCAGTTAGCTTCAGAGCTAAAAGTGGCATTTTCTTTATTAAAACACACAGAGACACACAAGCACACACACATACATGCTGACTAAACTTCTACCACAACCCAGGTCAGTATGAGCCCTAGGGTTACAATATTTTTATGATATGCCTGGCTCTGCAAACTTACACGGAGTGGGGGAAGATTATATATATACATATATATATATACACACACACACATACATAAACAATTATACAGTACAAATTTTTGTAATAAATCCATGTGCAAAGTGGTATGGGAATTGAGAAGGGATTTAAGGGAAGTCTTTAGAGAAACAGTTATCTCTAAAGGCTTAGTTCAACCGAGAATCTTCTAAACTGAGAGTAAGAAGACATCAGAAATTGAGGGCATCAAAAACAGAAGAAATAACATGAATGAAAGCTATGGAGGTATTAAAAGCTACATAGCTCATTCAAGGAATGGTCACAAGTTTCATCTACTAACGGGTTGGAGAGGGACATGAAGGAGAAGAAAGTGGCATAAAACAATGAGGAAAAGGTAAGTTAGAGCTGGCTTTTGGGTGACCTTGTTCACTATGCAGCCACTTTCAAATTTTGTACTTTAGAGGCATTGAAATTTTTTAAATAACAATGATCAATGTATCAAAAAGATGAATTGTGAGCATATGGAGCATGGATTAGAGGGAATATGTTATAGAAATAGTTCATGTGAGAAATGAGCAGAATCTCAACTAAGTGTCAGAAGAACTAGAGAACAAGTGATTGGTTCAAACCTTTCAGATGCAAGGTCAGTAAGTGTCAGTGACTGAATAGATTTAGAAGGTGAGAGAAAACTTGAAATTAGCTTCACATTGGATCAACAGGTACCATAAAAAAGATATGAAACATGCAGGAACTCATTTCAATATTTTGCACATTAAACCACATTGACAGTGGTTACTTCACTAATTTTTTAAAAACTTAGCTAAAGGTTGTCTTCTTTGATATAGGTTTTATCTAATATAAGTTTTCTTAAGGATAATATTTACACTCCTTTTATATTTTAGTAGTAAAAATTAAATTGAAATTTCAGTGTTTAACAATAAATACAAACAAAAAGGAATTTTCAATGTATTATGTAATTAGTTTTTGAAAGATGAAATTTCAAAAGAGACTAAGAATTATAAATCTATAGGTTTATGAATGTTTGAACTTCAGAGAGACATTCTGAGAAACTTGATGTCTTCTTTATTCATATATTTGCATATGTACATAAAAATGAGTTACGTATATTCATACATGTGTATATAATTTATATGTATGTTATTTAGGACTTATAAGACTTGGAATGTGTCAAAAATTATTCAAAATGGTTTCAAAATATTGGCTTATTTGTTCTGTATAATAATAGTAATATTAGATAGTATTATTATTACCAGTTTATAATTATGGAAATTGAGGCACAGTTTCAGAAGCTTAACCACAGTGACATAGCTAGTAAGTGTCAGAGTCTGATTTTGAATCCTAATGACCTGGCTCTAGAGTCCTTGATAAGTTTTTTTTTTTTTAATGTAAGAAACTATCATTCCCCATTGCTCTTATATATGAATATTCAGATACAGAGCTAATCAACCTTTAATAGTTTGGTTGTTTAAAAACTGTATGTATAAAAGGGAAACTAATATAAAGGTTAGACAAAACTTTGAACAAGAATGTGTTGGATGAATACATTATTCAGTAAATTGGTAAGAGAAACATAGTTTGATAATTGAATTTGTAATACAGTTATGGGTCTTTGATGACTCAATATACTTCATAGACTCTGACAAAAGAATATTTATCTACATGTATAATTTTTTAATTTCACTTCTATAAAAAGGAATGAGAGCAGGCACAGAACTTATAGTTATTTAGCATTTGGAAATTAAAGTTTGCCACCTACATAAAAATACTTAGGTTTGATAAAGACAAGTTAGTAACATTTTGATATTAAAAATAATTTATTTTAGAAATAAAATCTGCAATTGTTAAAGTATCTTTTTCCCCCCAGGAAATAACCCACTTAGACTTTGAGGAGTTAATGGCAGGAGGAAGGTAAAGGGAGTACATCTTTAGTGGGTTGCGTTGGGAAATAAAAAGGGCCATAATGATCACTGTACTCTTTCCTTTCAGCTATTATGGCCTCTTGAAAGTTGCCATCTACACTTGGGGTTCTTACATTGTCTTATTTTATTCAGGCTGCTTTTCCTGACTGTTCTAAACAGTCCTGCTAGTTGAAAGCCTCTCTCATTAGACTCTAATGGGAGCATCTCAGGAAATACATGAAACTCATACTAAAAGGGCATTAAACAGATGAATGAACACAGTGCTGATGTCTTTAACTTAGGTCACTTGGAATCAGATTCTGGGCTGTTCGCATTATACTATGGCTCATTCATGGATGACTCATATTAAAGAACTGTCATGATTCTTGTTTCTGCTAAGGCATATTGATTAAGTTTCAGAGGTTCATCTGAGAAAAATGACTCAGGGCATGAGAGGACAAAGGTATTCGTTCCAGGCATAGATCTAGCTGGGGAAGGTATTTTAGTGAACTTGGAAAAATGCTTGAATGCACTGCAATATATTCCATTACAGGGGGATGAAGACTGTATCTGGTCAGGTTGGTCAGGTATTCACATACAATTTTCCCTCCTCTAAAATTTTATCACCGCCCCCCCGCAAATAACACAAACACATTCGCTGACTGTGTTCTGTTTATTGCATTGCAAAGATCTGGGATAATGCATATACATTCTTCTCAATTTTTATGAAGAAAGAAATCTTGAGCTGCTTCTTAGAATGGGGTAAGAGACCTGCCACCTATATTCTAACCTTCAATTCAACACTAATTAGCCAAATAATCTTTTATTTTTTTGAGACAGAGTCTCATTCTGTCACCCAGGCTGGAGTGCAATGGCATGATCTCAGCTCACTGCAACCTCCAGCTCCCGGGTTCAAGCAATTCCCCTGCCCCAGCCTCCTGAGTAGCTGGGATTACAGGTGCGTGCCACTACACCCGGCTAATGTTTGTATCTTTAGTAGAGACGGGGTTTTACCATGTTGGTCAGGTTGGTCTTGAGCTCCTGACCTTGTGATCCACCTGTGTCGGCCTCCCAAAGTGCTGGGATTACAGGCGTGAACCAACGCACCCGGCCATTAGCCAGATAATCTTGATGAAAATTCCCTACTCTCCTGGTTCTTATAATACTATGTCTCCTGCTTCCCAAGATGATTATAATCATTAAAGGATATAGTCAACACATATTCCAAGAACATCTTGGTCTTTCTGAATTGCTCTGTCCTCTTGATTCTGCTAACTGATGAAGAAAAAATTGAAAGTGAGAAATGGAAAGAAAAAATGAAATTTGTGTTTGTGGGCTATGTAGTGCCTGTTTTTTACATCTAAAAGATAATGTATTAGTGATGTATTTAGCTTTTCACACTGATTTTTTTCCTCATAATGAATTGGGCCAGCTAATTCAAATTGTGAAACTTATCCATCATAATAGATCAAGTTTGTTCCTAGAATATTGAACTGGGGTTGTTGTTCATTGACTCTGCAGGAAGCATTATGACATAGTTTCTAGAGGCATAAAACAAATGAAAGATAACAATGACAACAGTAACAGATGCTAGAATAATACCATTTATGAAAGGGCTTTCGCAACCTTTACCTTGCTGAATCCACACAACTATCCTGGGAGGTAGAGGTCATTATCATTTCCATTCCATAAACAGGGAAACGGGCCAAGACAGATAAACTTCCTCAGCATCACACAGCGAGGAAGGGACAGCTGTGACTTTGACCTAGGTCATTTGGAATAATATACTGGGCTCTTCCCACTATACTATATTTCATTCTGCCTAAAACAATTCTTTTTAGTTAAAACAAAAGAGTTGTCATCAATTTTTTTTTCCTGTGGTTCCCAGGCCCAGAACTGAAGCTGTTAACAATGAGATAGGCATCTCAGAGAGGATAAAACTTGTAGGTAATAACAGAATGGATAACATTTCCAGAGCACTTATTTCATGCCAGATATTGGTATAAGGACTTTGCACATTTTAATTATTTTAATGCTTATACAAACTTTGAACCCCAATATATTATATTCCTCTTCTCATCCCATAGGCACGCAAATTAAATAACTCACTTATTCCTCTGCAATGAGTTAGTTGAACATCTGAATTTGAACCTAGGGAGCCTGGCTTCAGAGCCCCTAGCACAATCACTTGCACTTAACCTCTCCCACAAGCCTGCATCAGATACATTCTGGGGGCATCCTGGCTTTACAGTACAGGGAAAAGGCCAGACCGGCAGACACAGTAGGCACAAAGAGACTAGGGAGAAAGAAGTTGTCCATTGACCAATGTTGAAAGGTGAGAGGGGAAAAGAGACGTTTAGCAAGGCAGAATAGGTGAATCTTTTCATGATAAACTGTTGGCATCAGGTAGGAAGCTTTGCTGCTTGGCTAGGCACAGGACATGATTCTGCTTCCTAAAAACTCTGGGCAGAACCAGGTAGTACACAATCCCAGAGATAGAAAGGAAATCAAGTGGTGGGTCTCACTTGACTAGACCATGGTGGAGTAAGCCAGGAGTAAACCTGATTGTTGGAAGGGAAATGAAAGGTCGTATCTTACAAGCAAACAAACAAAAACAAAACAGTGCAAAAGCCTATGTACTGGCCCTAGGGCACCAAATCATAATAGGATGATCAGCATGCAGCATGGGTTTGTACTCAGAACCCCTGAGTGAGACAGAGGCTGTTAGAATCAAGGAGATTGGTCTCTAAGAATGGTGTGTGTGCTCTATCTCAATACAATAAATCCAGATAAAAAGATGAAGATAGCTACTCTTTGAACTTTTGGTTCCCAATTTGCAATAGTACCCTTCCCATTTAATTTGTAAAGAATAAAAGGAGTCATCATCAATATTATTGAAAGAAAGGGCTTCTTAAATTAGTAGGGATTAATTTACTAGAAATAAAGTTGAATTTATTCAAAGGCAAGGATCAGCAAGAACGTGGTGGGAGAAATAGCTACAGCTATTAGATTGAGTGTCTAAGACTCCTTCTGATGTTACCTCCCCTAGGACATTTTGCTGAATCCCCCATGGCTGATTTTATGAACTCTGACTGCAATAACTTTGCATTCTAGGCACGCTTACTGCTTTGCACCATAGTTTTTGCTCTTCTTATCCATTTTAGGACTTTGGTTGATGATTGAGTTATTCACACTTAGTTCGTGTCACATAATCATCAGTGGTCTACAAAGATCCCACACACTATTTATTTATTTATTTATTTATCTATCTATCTAATTCATTTTTTTAACAGTCTGTACTCCCACATCCCTCCACATCATAGGCTGTCATTTTAACATGTTTCCATGTATCCTTTAATTTGTTTGCTAAATGGGCATCATTGCTTTGTGTGAATGTGTTTTAATTTACATGTATGGTATTGTTATAGATTATTTTGTTTCTTCCTTTTAAGCTTGCTCAGCGCTATGTGTTTTAAAGGTATACCTGTGTTATTTTGTTACATCTAGTTCTTTGCTTCTAACTGTGGCAAAGCATCCCACAGTGTGCTTCCACACTGGGACCTATATTGCCCTCAACTTATTGCCGTCTTCAAAAGGGCTGAGCTAACGATCTTGGTGTATGGACCCCGGAGAGCTTAGTGAGAATTCCTCTTACATAAATGCCAGAAGACAGATTGCTCATTCATTGCAATTTGATTACATATTTCCTGTCTGCTCTCCAGAACGATGTGCTTTTCAACTCATGTGTTTGTCTAGACTATACATTTCTTGAAGGCAGGCAAAATTGTCTTACTTGTTATAATATTATGTCCGCATTGTGGAGAAAGTGGTTACTGCATATTTATTGAATACACAAATGGGACCAGATAGTCTAGTTTTTTAAATTCCCAAAGGCAACTAGCATGGTGGTTTATAAATGAAATCCATATTGCACAGTTTGCCTACAAGGAGAGTCCTCTTTCAGTTTACCAGTGAGGGAAAAGGAAACACACACACACACACACACACACACACACACACACACACACACACACAACACACACACACACACACACACACACACACACACATCCACACACACACACACACATCCACACACTATTTAAAAGCTGCCAGAGCTTAGGAACTCTGTCCTGTCTTTGAACTGCTGTTTCCACACAGGAGTGGAAGTGCTTTCTATTATTCTAGTAAAAAGGACATGTTCTGTGGGGCTTCCCATAATTGTTCCAAGAGCCAACAAACTGGATTTCCAATACCACTTCTCCCAGAAATCAACAATGTTTCCTCTCTCACTCTACCTTCCGGTTAAAAAAAAAAAAAAAAAAAAAAGTTCCTGTTTGTGATGAACAGAGGTCAGATTTCTCCGTGGGAATGATCGTAAAGAATTAACATCCTTCTCCAGACAATGTCACAGTGTCACGGAGCACGTTTTACCTTCCCCATAGGGCTCCCATGTGGAATGGGAACAGCCTGGGATATCCATCAGGGGATGACAGACTTATGGCACCATCACAGGTCAATGCCAGCCCAATTAGAAGATGAACATTGGGGTTTATTTAAAATAAAATGATACAGGTTCCTGATATGAAATGAAGGCTGCAGGTGTTAGTAAGTAGCATGATTGCTTAAAACAGTACTTAAGTATTACAAAGCATTAATCTATGATCTAAAACAATCTAGTTAATAAATATTTGTATTTTTTCAATTATCCATGCCTAGAAAAAACTAGACAAGAATCAAAATAATAAAATCAATCATTCAGTGTGATGTCTATTTTTTAAATTTCCTACATGTTTTCATCTTATGTGATATTGAAAATTTAACTTTTTATTTAGTGTACAAAATATTTTACCTGAAGCAGAAAGAGAAAATGTTTAATAATAAAGTGGCAGTATAAAATGTAGCGTCAATAACTGGCCATTTTCATTTCATACTGTGAGCTTGAGAGCACCTGGGAAATGAAAAACCTATATTCCAGAAGTGGCCTTCGTAAAAGGCAAAGTGGTCTTAGACTTTGTGCCTCTGCACAGGCCTTCTGCATCTGTAAAGAAAGGAGGATATATTGGACAATATAAACTCCATTCTTTTGGATTTGGTAAAGTCCTGGAAATTTCACTAAATCTTACTTGTTTCTTATCAGAGGGATTGGGTCAAACCAAACATCTGTCCAAGAATTTTGCTTTAGTTCCAAAATTACAGCGATTTCCAGGAAAGCTCAGTGAAGGATAAGGAGTTTTAGTTTTCTCAACCTCAGCAGATAATAAAAATAAAATTAAATATGGAGAATCCTCTGCAATGATGGGCACAATTAAATTACAAACAAAGGACAGCTTTCTCAAAATGTATGGTCATATTCTTTACAAGCGTCCCTTAATGAGAACTGGCTGACCACCTGATCAAAATGACCTTTAACAAGAAATACCTCAAAGATGTCAACTGACACATCATTAATCTCTGAAGTTACGATTAGTCATCACATATTATTTGGTAGTGGTATTAGAGGGAAGTGCATCAATATTAATAAAAATGGCTATCGATTACTAAGTGGTCGCTGCAGTGTACACAAAATTCTAGGTTGTTTGTGTATATTTGATTCATGTAATCCTCACAAAAACTATGAAATGGCTGGTAATATTATATTTATTTTGTAGATGAAGAATATGAGGCATAGTAAAGATAAGGAATATGTTCAGAGTTTACAACTAATAGTGAATGGAGCTGGAAATCAACTCAGTCCTCTAGCTTCAGAGTCCATGCTCTTCTTCATAATGGCATAATAAATACATCTCAAAAAGGGCTTTAAATTTTGAAGAATTCCCCTTCCTTCTTTCTTCCCCTATCTTCCTATCCCCCAACTCTACCCTTTCTTTCAGCAAGTGTAATTTAAACACCAGCAAGTGCCAGATAATTCTACATATTGAGAATTCTAAAGTAAATCAAATAGGATCCCTAACATCAAAGTGTTTACTACTCAGTAGGATAAATAGATTCAACTGCAAGTTAAGATGATACATTATAATAATAACTACAATGGAAAAGCCCAGTTGGCCCAAGAAGCCTGAGAAAGAGATTCCAGAGACAATATTTAACCCGGCTTTGAAGAATATTACTAGGTGTAGATTGAAGGGATAAGTCATTGTCAATAGGAGAGGCAGTGTGTGTAGAGTCCTAGAAGTTCACATTTAAAGGCACTTCTCTGGAGTACCAAATACTTTAATGTGACTTCAGTGCACAGACCTGAAAAGTGAGAATATATAAGTGACAGCTATGTACTCGGTAGATGTGTGGTTTCTCCTTGGTCACATAACAATCATCACCTTGTAATAATTTTAAATTGTGTGTTCCTTTACAATTTAGATGATAAATATGCTGTGAAGAAATCAATTCTGCTCAATATTCAAATCCATTGTTTGCCAACACCCACATTCACCTTTGTGGTTCTCATGATAACTCGTGAATATTACCATTATTGTCATTTTACAGCTCAGCACCTGGAGGCTCCAAGAGATAAGATGGCTTGGTGAAATTGACATTAACACCAAATAGTGGCATCAATGTTTTAACTCTTGATTCAGTTCTGTTGCCCAACACCAAAATCTATGGCTGGATCATTGCTTTTAACCATATGTTACCAAAACACTAAGGTAGGCAGAGCAGAAAAACAACAGGAGTGTGTCTTAATGCATCAATAAGTCACTGTACCAGGTTTATATGATTTGCAGATTTCTTGATATTTAACAAGAATAAATTTGTTTAAAAATAAATAAATAAAATACAAAGTATCCAGTCAATTAAAAGTGAGATATCACTTCATTTGATGTCTTGCTTTAATTTTCTGCAGTAATGGCACTTTTTATTCTGACAGTTCTCTGCCAAAATATTTTTATTAGCTAGCTATATATTTTTAAACACCTTTCTTTATTTTTATTTTTGATGCAGGGTCTCACTTTGTTGTCCAGGCTGGAGTGTGGTGGTAGAATCATTGCTCACTGCAGTCTTGACCTCCTGGGCTCCAGTTATCTTTCCACCTGAGCATCCAAGTAGCTGAGACCACAGGAGCATGTCAACATGCTTGACTAAGATTTTTTTTTTTTTTTTGGTAGTGACAAGACAGGGTCTCACTATGTTGCACAGACTGGTCTCAAACTCTTGGGCTCAAGTGATCCTCCTGCCTCGGCTTCCCAAAATTCTGGGATTACAGGTGTGAGCTGCTGCACCTGGCAAAAAAAACTTTCTTTAGAAAAAATGAAAGACAATGCAAGGGGAATGTCAGTTGGGAGATGTTTTAGTCAGCTTGGGCTGCCATAACAAAATACTGCAGACTGGGTAGTTTAAACAACAGAGATTTATTTCCCAGTTCTGGGGTCTGGAAAGTCCAAGGTTAATACAGTAGGGTAGGTTTCATTCTGAGGCTTTTTCTCTTAGCTTTTAGGCAACTGCCATCTTGTAGAGTGCTCACATAACCTCTTCTTTGTACATAGATGGGAAGAGAGTGAGAGAGGTTCACTCTCTCTTTATAAGGGCACTAATCCCATTATGAGGGGCCCATCCTCATAACCCCATTAAAATCTAATTACCTCCCGAGAGCTGCAGTCTTCAAATACCTCCACATCAGGAGTTAAGGCTTCAACAAGAATTTTGAGAGGACATTTTTTAGTCCATAATAAGAGACAATTTTTCTTGAGTCTTTTGCATTATTGCATGTTTTTATAAGCAGTGGCACTGACAGCTTTTTTTCTAGACTATCCTTTCGAAGGTGTTGCTAAAGCAAACAGCTTTAGAAAACAGATAATGTTGGCCTTTGGAGAAAAGCGAGGTTTTGTTTTTTTGTGCAGTTTAATAAGGATAATGTCTCTCTCTGAGACAAGATTAAGCAGATTTGCTTGCAGTCCATTTTAAAGGACTGAGGTTTCCTAAACTTGAGATTTCTCTTCTGTAATACAATCCACTACATGTGCATGTGTTACAGCCTTGCTTTGTCACTCTCTGGGAATTAGGAGTAAAGAAATTAGTGAAATAAAATGCTGATATCTTGACTACTGCTACTGCTGTGAGCAGTAAACTGTCTTTCCTCTCACTCAGGTCTCATGTCTTTTGCCAGCACATCTACATCTATGGCAACCTAATTTGTAGCTTGCAAGTAGGGTAAAATCTCAGACCCTTCACAGTTCTTGACAATATCTAAACCACAAAACAAACAAAAAAATACAAAAAAACTATGTGTGATCAGGCAATAAAACTTTATGTATGAATTTATAAATAACCCCTAGGCTAAAATGAAGTATGGTATTGGTACTGCATTACATATTTTAATGTTCCCATTGTTATTACATCCAAGGCTTTCATGTAACATTACAGTCATAATATCTCAAAATAGTCCAGAGTCATACCAATTTATTCAAGAAGGCCTCATTGTAAGGAGGACAACTTCTCATCCATGGAAATAGTTTGAGTATCAAGAAAATGCTTCACAGATTTTTAACCCAAACTAATTCAATGAAGCAATAGGTATTAATTGATTGAACAATTTCTTTATTGAATAAAGTCCATTTATCAGATACTTCTAGACTGCTGATAGCTGTGGTGCACTCCTCTGGCAACTGTGGACTACAGAAACACAAAGGACAGGGAAAGTCCCTGTGGGGACTCATCTGGAAGAGAGCAAGCAGTAAGAAAATAAATATGATTTCAGATACTAAAAAGTGCTTTAAGGATAAAAAAAATCACAAGGGGCTAGAGAGTAATATAGGCTGATGGAGGACTTAACATACAGAGGAAGGCCTCTTTGAGAAGGTGATGTGTGAGCAGAGACCTGAGTGTCCTGGTTGAATAATATTTGAGGGAAATATTATTTGAGTAATATTTGTCCTGGTTGAGTAATATTTGAGGGAAAGAGTCTTCCAGACAGTCAAATCCTAGCCAGTCAGGGACAGGAAAGAGCAAAATCTGCTCTTGAAAATGCAAAAACCTAATGTGAGAGAATCAAGTGAGCAAGTGGTAGGAGATAAAATTGGAGAAGAAGGCAAGGGCCTGTTCATCTGGGACTTCGTCGGCCACAGTAAGGCCTGTACATTACCCCAAGTGTTCTGAGAAGCCATTCACATGTACACAGGGGATGCTTGACCAGTGAATAGACTGTAGCACGGTGAACGTGGTAAGCACTTTAGAAGGCTATCGTACCAGTTCAGACATTACAAGAGATGATGGTGATGATGATTACAAGAGGTGATGGGAGGTACTTGGAAATGACCATCTTAGGGGTATATTTTGATGGTAGTTACTGTAATATTTGCTGATAGATTGGATGTGTAGTGTGAGGAAAAGGCTTTATTCAGGGATGATTTTCCAGGTTTTTGCCTGAGTAATGAAGTGGTGACTTGGACTAAGCTAGGGAAGATAGGGAGGAGTTAGTTTTGTGGGGGAAATTGTGAGTTCTTCTTTTGCAATATAAAGTTGGATTTCCTACAATAGATTGAAATGGGGATGTGAGTGAGCAGGTTCTGGAGTACAGAGGAAGTTTCCAGATAGTGCTCTGGTTACCTACTGCCACATAACACTCCCTGCTCCAATAAAGCTTAGTGGCTTAAAACGACAGCAACATTTATTTTTCTTGCAAACCTGTAATTTGAGTAGGGCTTAATGACGACGTGTTTCTGCTTCATTTGGCATCAGCTGGGGTAACCTGAAGGCTGGAAGCTGGAATGATCTGCAGCCTGTCTTACTCACTTGTCTGGTGGTTGGGGATGGCCATCAGCCATCCGCTGGGGCTGGGCCAGCACTCCCACACATGGCCTGTCCATGTGGCTGCCTGGTTTCCTCACAGATGGTTGTGTTCCAACGGTGCACATCCCAAGAAAGACAGAACCAGGGTGAAGCTGTATTACTTTTCCCAGTCTAGCCTCAGGAGTCCCACAGCGTCACTTTTGCTTCTTTCTACTTATTAGAAGTGAGTCAATTACTAAGGCTGGCCCCTATTCAAAGGGAGGGGAATCAGACTCCACCTTTAGTAAGAGGTGTGTCAAAACATTTATGGACTTGTTTTAAAACTATTACAGCTTAAAAAAATAGATTTGGAAATCACTAGCATATTGCTGACATTTATACCCATTAGAAGAGATGAAATTGCTTAGAGTAAAGCCAGAAGAGACAGAAGGCCAAGGACTATACCCTGGAAGATCACCGACATGTAGTTTCTCAGAGTTAGAGGAACCAGAAAAGAAGACTCAGAAGGGGAAGCCATTGAAAAAGGGCAAAAACCAGAACAATGTGGTGTCCTGAAAGCCAAGAGATGAAAGGTGCTTCACGAAGGAGAGACAGCGGTGTCTGATACTGCAGATGACTCAGATCAAGCAAGGTGCAGACAATGAACTGGTGACTGGGTGTTGTGAGGTGGAGGTTGCTGGGACTTTGACAAGACAAGAGCAGTTTGGTTGTGTAATGACAATACAAACCTGGTTGGGGGGATTTCAAGAGATAACTGGGAAGTGAGAAAGCAAAGACCACTTTTCAATCTTCTTCCATATGTTCTGTGATGTGCAAGGCCCCATAGAGTCATGATATGGAAGGGAAAGGGAGAGAACTTAGGAACAATGTAAGTGTATGGTAAGTCATTTAGACAGTGATTATTTATGACTGTAGTTGAAAATAATCCCTAAGGACATATTAGCTGCACTTTTTCCCTTAGTGAATTTTAAATGGCTGAACTATCTCATTTAAACAGATAGGTATGACTATTCATTGATTCTTAAGACTTTTAAGGTAGTTCTTATGTCCTGAATCTAACAGCAGGAACCTTTCAGTAAATGATTGAAAACAAAGCGAGATATTAACGACACAGCAAATTCCCCAAGAAGAGCAGAGACAAGAACCATTTGCATACAAGCACATTTTCAGTTATTAAATTGTGTTAAATCTCTTTTTCATTTTAATCAGAGAAAAAACAAGCAGTTCAAAATGGGTCTTATGGACATATTTAAGTGTGATTTTTAAACCTATTCTTTAAAACCACATTTTTATATCAATCACATTTTCTAGATAAGAATATTAATAATAGTTAGTGCTTAAATAGTGATTACTTTCTACTGATCCCTTACCTAACTTTACTGTTTCCAGTTACTCTTTAAAATACTTAATATTTAATCCCACCATAATGCTATGAGATAGGTTTTTCTTATAAACTAGGAAACTGAGGCTCAGAAGGATCAAATGTCTTGCTTAGCGTCAGCAATGAGAAGCTGGTGGAGCCAGACTTCCTACTGAACAATTTGGCTCAGTGTCTGGGCTCCTAATCACAGGGCATGCTGCTCCTCAAAAACATGCTCTCTTACCAGAAATGGAAACCAACCTGCAGCTGCTTTACAGCAAGTGTTTCTTTCTGTTTTTTCATTTTTTTTTATTTTAGTGGACAAATAAAATTTTATTGATGTATTTAAAAGGTGTTTTTAAACTCTCAGCCTTGTGGGTGATTTTTTTTTTTTTTAGTGTAGAAAAAAATGTACTGCAGTGCTATAATTAAAAGAGGGCAATGCCAATTGCCCCTGAACTTTCAAAGCAGAGAGTTCTGTCTTGAATGAAGCTTTGTTTAATAGACAAAGACTGTGAAGAAAAAGTAGTGGCAAAGTTTCATCAGGTGTTAAGTTCTGAGCCAATAGCCATCTACTAGTTCTCAGAAATGTTTAGGATGCCACCTTTCTTCAAGTTAAAATGAAAGGAAAGCCATTAATATGCGATATTAATCATTGCAGCCCAGGCCAAAATTCTGTGGGATTAGGATGAGAATCCTGAGTCCACAATGTAGCCAGTATCATTGCCCACCAATCCAGTGACAGCCAGTTAGAAATAATATCGAATTCAATTCAATAAAAATATATTGCCGGAAGCAGTAGCTCATGCCTGTAATCCCAGCACTTTGGGAGGCCGAGGCAGGTGGATCACTGAGGTCAGGAGTTTGAGACCAGCCTGGCCAACATGGTGAAATCCCATCTCTACTAAAAATATAAAAATTAGCCAGCTGTGGTGGCGTGCGCCTGTAATCCCAGCTACTCAGGAGGCTGAGGTAGGAGAATCGCTTGAACCCAGGAGGTGGAGGTTGCAGTGAGCTGAGATCGCACCACTGAATTCCAGGCTGGGCAACAGAGCAAGACTCCATGTCAAATATATATATATACATATATATATACACATATATATACACACACACACACACATATGTGTATATGTGTTTGTGTATATATATGTGTGTGTATGTATATATATATTTAGCAGCTACTATGTACTGGCATTATCTGTGGTCTTGGGGAACCCAGGAAGCTGACAGTCTCTTTTAGGTGGAAGAAAAACAAGAAAACGGTTAATTAAAGTATATGGTCAGTACAGTAATTATTGTTCAGGGGAGAGATGGGGATAATTTTAAGAGTAGCCAATAGTTCAATTAGGCTTTGAATGATAAATATTAGTGTTTTATAGCAACTAGGTGTGATAGGGGCGTAACAGACATTCTAAGCAGAAGGAATACGTGAATAAGTTTTAAAAGACAAGATACAAGAGACACATGCACATTACCGTTTTCGTAAAAGTACATGTTTATCATAATATAGTCAAATAATATACAATTAAGGAACTAAAGAAATCCAAAATCTCAATGTGTAGAGACAATCACTTCCATGTTTCCATTAGGAGATGGCCATGAGAATGACACTTCTAGCCTCCCTTCTCACTTGCTCACTCTTTCCTATGAAATGGGAATCGTTTTATCTGATCATGAGCAGACAGAGCCTTAGATAGAGTTTATTTTATTAGGCAAGATGCATTCTGCTCTCTTCCTGCTTCCATGCTGTCATACGGAAGTTTATCTAACTTATTAGCGCGCATTCTAGAAGCAGATCAGGAGACCCATCACGTGCTGTCCCCACTCCTGGAGCCCAGTAGGCACAAAGAGTAAAATTTCCCCATGGAGATGTGTGGGTAGCAGTCAGATGGCCAAATTAGACTATCTCTTGGATGGGTTGTCTTGAGGTGGGATTTTGCAGGAAGTATTGTGAACTACCTTTGGCTCTAGGACCAATTCAGTCTCTACTTCAGAGCTAATGGCATAAAAGCTTATGGACACTTTGATTTCTACCTGCTTTCTTTGTATACATTCTTTTGTTTATTTGGTTTTGTTTGTTTGAGGCAGGGTTTTGCCCTGTTGCCCAGGCTGGAGTGCAGTGATGTGATCAAAGCACGCTGTAGCCTCGACCCCCTAGGCTGAAGCAATCCTCTTACTTCAGCCTCTCAAGTAGCTGGGGACTACAGGTGCATACCACCATGCCCACCTAATTTTTTTATTTTTATTTTTTGTAGAGAAAAGGTCCTCCCTGTGTTGCCCAGGCTGGTGTCAAACCCCTGGCCTCAAGTGATCCTCCTGCCTTAGCCTCCCAGTGTACTGGGATTACAAGCATAAGCCATGGCATCTGGCCTGAAGAACCATTTTTGAATCCTGTGTTTTATATTCAATCCTCAATTCAAAAACAATTGTTGGCCTAGCGCAGTGGCTCACACCTGTAATCCCAGCACTTTGGGAGGCCCAGGCAAGTGGATCACTTGAGGTCAGGAGTTCGAAACCAGCCTGGCCAATATGGCAAAACCCTGTCTCTACTAAAAATACAAAAATTACCTGGGCATGGTGGCATGCACCTGTAATCCCAGCTACTGGGAGGCTGAGGCAGAGGCTGCGGTGAGTTGAGATTGTGCCACTGCACTCCAGCCTGGGTAACAGAGTGAGACCTTGTCTAAAAAAAAAAAAAAAAAAAAAACTCTTCTTAGTTATACTTCTAAAGTATCTCTCATCTATCCACTTATCTCTGCCCATCTTCATCACCTGCACCATGGTTCCAGACATCTTCTTATCTACCTGAACACTTATAAAGCCCTTCTCATTGGTTTCCTGATTCTACTTGTATCTCTCTTTAATGCTACTATCACATAGCAGACAGATTAATAATTTAAAAATAAAAAACAGGCCAAGAACAGAGGCTCATGCCTGTAATTCCAACACTTTGGGAGGCTTGCTTGAGGCCAAGGAATTTTGTACAAACTCCATTTGTACAAAAAATACAAAAATATTAGCCAGGCATGGTGGCACATGCCTGTAGTCCCAGCTACTTGGGCGGCTGAAGTGGAAAAATTGCTTGAGCCTGGGAGGTCCAGGCTGCAGTGACCCGTGATGGCACTACTGCACTCTGGCCTGGGTGACAGAGCGAGACTCTGTCTCAAAAATAAATAAATAAATAATAAACAGATTATGTTCTTCTCCTGTTTAACATCTTACAAAACCTTTTCATTGTATTTACAATAAAATCCAAGAAACAAAACCATACCTTACAAGGCTCTTCTTGGTTCTTTATCCTCATTTTGTACAATTGCCTTATATTCTTTCTCTGCTTCTCTACTTTACACTAGCCTTTTTCTATTTTTGTTCTGGAAACAAGTCAAGATTCTTCCAATTCAAGATTCTTCCTTCCAATTCATTTTTGTTCTAGACACAAGTCAAGATTCTTCCAATTCAAGGCCTCTGCACATGTTGTCCACTCTGCCTAGATAACCTTCCTCTTCTGTTTGTATGGTTCTCCTTATATCTTAATATGATATAAGTATCTCTTAATAATAACATGAACTCTCAGAGAGGCTTTGCTCAGACCAACCTAGGTAAAGTAGACTTCTTTCCCAAACACAATTATTACCTGTCACATCACCTTTCCACATTTCTCTTCTAGAACTTGTTACCAGGAATTATTTTGTGAGTTTATTTGTTCATTGTCTTTTCCATTATAGCATATCTATTGTTCATCACATTATTCGTAGTGTCTATAACACTGCTTGGCATATACTGTATGTAAAATAAGTATTTGTTGGAAGACTGAATAATTGAAGTTGTGTTTAGAGTCTTGGATGTTTGAAATATGGATCTCAGAGATGGAAAACAAGTAGGTGATGAGAAGGCCCAAAATGTGATCATAAATGTGAAGAACTGAAGGTTAAGTTACCCTGGTATAAAAAGGCTGGATGGTTATCCATAAGGACCATCGCCCCAACTGATGATGGGCCCTGGGTTGGGGAAAGTGTCCAATCTGTGTGCTTCTGCTTTTGGCTTTCTTTCTTCAAGTTTCTGGAAAAGCCTTCCCTGGAATGAGATTCCTATTGGTACAACAGACTCGTGGTATAGTTTGACTTCCCTAAATTCTGTCATAATTTCCCTAAATTCTGTCATAATTCTGTCATAACTTACTAACATCATGGATTTTGAGTTCTCATAAACCCAGTGGTGTACTGACTCTTGAGTCATAGCATTTGCCAACTTTCACTTTGTAAATATTCCCATCATGGCAGATTTCAATCTACCCACATGACATCAGCAGAGGCACAAAATTCCTAAAAATTTAACTGGCTCTTGTGAATTTGTATGAGCTTATTCCCACATACCACTGTGAAGAAGTCCCATAAAAACTTCCTTCTGACTCCCATCAGATACTCCCTTTTTTCCCCAGCTTCCTTTTAAAAATGTTGCTATATTTCCTGGAAGCCATTCATCCTGTTGAATAAACCAAAGAGAATAGTAGGATTTCCTCAAGCATATTCATACTCCTTTGATAGCAGAAGTAAATTTTCTGTGAAGCTACTGAAACTTGAGTATCAGGACCCCTTACTTGCATGAGTTCCTTCTAACAGGAAGAACCCTAGCAATTTTATAATAGTAATTAAAAAAAAAGTTTTCCTTAAATAATATGTGGGTTTCCCAAATATTTGAAACTTTAAGGCTCTGCAAAGTCTGAGTCTGCCCCATAGAGAACATGCAATTGGTTACCACATCATAGAGAAAGATGAACATAGAATATATCCTGCAAATGACTACCACAATTACCCTGGTTTTTACTTCCTAAGTCTCTGAATGAATTGAACCTGACTGCTGTCCCCTCCCCTACCACTGCCAGTGCTTCTGTAGACACTGCTGCTCTGTGGTATTTGTTTCTGTCTCCCTATAACCTTGGCTAATCAGGTGGCATATGAACAACCTACAGTACTTAGCATCAGCCAATATCAAGCCCAGCCTCTTTCAGCAAATCTAGATCACCCATGGGCATCAGATTATCTCTATAATTTTCCTTTGTGGATGGTCTCAGGCCTATCCACAGGCAATTTGAGTGATGCAGACTCACAGTTGGTCAGTATTTTCTAGATAGTGAGGACTATACTCTCCAGACACTAGTCTTCAGGACCAGAGTCACCTTTTACCTTTGAAACTGATGCAAAAGGCAAATACAAGGTTTTACAAAGTAAAATAATACCTGTGAAGATATGATGTCAATAATATTTCTTAAAGTATGAGAATTTAAAGATGGAAAACTGCTAGGCATTTTTAGCCAGATAATTCTTCTTCCTGTAATACTTTCAGGCAATACTGCATAAGTACATGGAAATATGAACAGTACGAATGTGGACCCAGAAAGCACTGGGTGGGCCAGTCTGGAAAGAGAGGGCGTATTCACCTATGGAAGCATGCAGTTGCATTTCTGACATAATCAGCTGCCTGAATTCCATGCCCAAACTTTGCTAATACATTTTTGTCTGTTAGTAATTAAGAGTTCCTTAAAAGCGTTTCCTGGTTCTTTCTTTGGCATTACCTACAAATCAAATTACAGAAAAGTAAATTTGATTTTGAAATCATTTTGGGATTATTTCCTTTTTTGTATATTTTGTTGTTACACAGTATTTACAGACTTAGAAAGGAAACATGAGAAATACAACCAACTGTGACAAACAAACAAGAAAAACAAAACAAAAAGTAGAAGCAGAGCCATGAATTCCAAAGAATGCTACATATAAAGCATGAAAAGACAGGTTCCATTGGTTTAAAATTCCAACATAAGGAAAGATAGAATTACTAAGTAGATTTAGAAAACATGAAGGTGTGATTTTATACTACACAAAGGAATTCTTAGCTTTTTTTTTTTTTTATACTATACAAAGGAATTCTTAGCTTTGTTTAAGGTTAAATGATTTGTTTAAGGTTAAATGATTTAGTATCCCAGTACTTTAAGTGTGACTTAGTTTATCAAATTCAAATTTCATGCAGCTATTCAGGAACAATTTAGTTCAATAAAGTAAAGCAAATCTATAGTATGTTAATAGGTTTCTCCATCATCCATATTTGAAAGCTCATTTTCTCTCCCAACAATTCCCCAGGTTTCATCCCCCTCTATGAAATTCTATTTGTTTTTTGTTTTTCTTTTTGCTCAAACTGTAGTTTGTTCTATGCCCCTGATAGCACTCATTTTACTCTCATATGTTCAGGTCAGTTGTCATCTTTCTTGCCCATTAGGTTACTTTTAAGACAGATGCTGTGTCTTATGCCTCTCTGTAACCCCTGGTGCCCCCAAATAGAGTTTTAGATATGACAGATAACGTCTAAGAGTAAAAATGCTTATGAGGTCCTAGATTTTAGAAGATTCCCACTGAGAATGTTAAATATTAGATGTTTTAAGAAATAAAAAGACAGTAGTTTTTAGGCTTAAGATGAGTTTTAAGCCACATTTCTGGGTTTGAATCCCAGCTTTGCCACTTGCATACTGTGTGATTGTGGGCAAATTGCTTAAGTTTTCAGGACATCATTTTGCTCATCTCTAAAATGGGGTAATAATAGTTATTATCTCATAAGCTGATTAGGTATACAAAATGGGACAGACACAAAAAGAACTTAAGGCCAGGCACGATGGCTGACACCTATAATCTCAGCACTTTCGAAGGCCGAAATGGGAGGATTGCTTGAACTCAAGAGTTTGAGACCAGCCTGGTGACAGTGCAAGACCCCATCTCAAAAAATTAAAAAAAAAATAAAAAAATAGTGTTAAAAGAAGAGCTTAGAATAGTACCTGGCACATAAACACTTGGTATATGTTTGCAATTATTATTAATCATAAATACATATCAATAAATTATTTTACATGAATGCATACCACAGGACTGTGTCTCCATTATGTAAAATGAGAACAATGACTTATAAATAAGACCTATAGATTGATTCTGATGTTGTGATGATGATATTGGTTATTTTAATTTTTTTCTGTACTCTTAAAAAAATTTCCAAGTTATTTACCTACATATATTAGTTTATAAATGGGAAATCTGATATTGTTTCTTAAATAACTGAAGACTCATATAAGCAAAAGCTTGAAATAGAAGATAATATAATTTAATAAACTTAGACTAAAAATGTTAATTTGACTTAAAATTATATTGGGAAATTATAAAAATCAAACTCTCACTTCAAGCATGGACTGCATCAATGAAGAATATAAAGGAAAACATCTATAGGAAACCTCTGGGAACTTTCTGATGAGCTGATGTTACACACTGTTATTCTATGGGAATGTTTGATGTCTTCGGATGCTGAGATGGTGTTTGGGTTTCAAACTTTTTGTTAAGGATCAACACTTGAAAAAGGAAGGAGGAAGAAGCAGAACTGGACAAGGAAGACGAACAGTGTTGCAGGCCCACCAAGGTTTTAGTCACCTGGTGAGGATCTCTGGGGTAGGAATTTTCTGTCTGAGTGTCTCAGGCCAGGTCCTGCCTTGCTTAATCACCAAATGTGGGCTACTTTGAATGTTTTACATATATTATTACATTTAATTCTATGACATTTCAAGGTAATAATGTTATTGGTTTTATATTTATTTATTTATTTATTTTTGAGACAGAGTCTTGCTCTGTCACCCAGGCTGGAGTGCAGTGGCGCGATCTCGGCTCACTGCAAGCTCCGCCTCCCGGGTTCACGCCATTCTCCTGCCTCAGCCTCTCCGAGTAGCTGGGACTACAGGCGCCCGCCACCACGCCCGGCTAATTTTTTGTATTTTTAGTAGGGATGGGGTTTCACCGTGGTCTCGATCTCCTGACCTCGTGATCCGCCCGCCTCGGCCTCCCAAAGTGCTGGGATTACAAGCGTGAGCCACCGCGCCCGGCCGGTTTTATATTTATTTTATCCTTAAATTTTCCGGAGAGGACACTGAGGCATAAAGAAGTTAAATGTCTCAAGATCACATAGCTAGCAATGTAATCCCAGGCAGGCTGACTCTAGATCCTGATGAAAGAAGCTCTACATTACTGTGCTTTAGAGAAAGGAAAGTAGTGACTTATATGACTTAGATCACCAGACCTAGCTGAATTTCATTTCAAGATAATAAATAAATCATAGATTAAATTTTATCAACATTCTTGGTAACAATTCAGTTTGTGAAAATTTATGATGAAATAGGTATGACAAATGAACAGATACTATAAAACAAAGTTCCCAAAAGAAAAGGAAGGAGAGTTGTATGCATAAACCATAAATTAGAAACATTAAAAATGAAAAGAATGCTCATGAATTCAAAATGAGTTCACATGAATAAATCTCAACAAGAAATAATCTTTTACCAATATCTTTATGCATTTATGGATAATTACAGTAGAATTTTGTTGTAAATGGCATTGCTTTCTGTTGTTAAAGAGATTAAAAACAGAGTTAAGATCTGACTCTAGAATTAGGCCGAATACATATTTGCTTCCATGACATAGTTTGAAGAGGACATTTAAGAAAGTTAACTTTACCGAAGTCTTGTCACAGAGACAAGTATTACCATTCTTGCTGATATTACTATTTTGAGATATTTTCAGTGGGACATTCAATCAACAACTATCTTGGGAGTATCTGTGATGTGTGGGATGCCAAGAAGGCCAAAAGTCTTACCTGAGTATAAAATTCTGTGGTTCTTAATTCAAGTTTGCATCCTCTACACCGGGGAGAAGCTAAATATAAGTGAAAGATTATAGGACTGTGTTACTTGGGATTGCTAACGTATCTAGTGGACATTGTTTTTGTGATTATCAAGTTACTCTCCAGCATCAGTCAGTAGATATAGGGATACAACCCAGGGTCACTGGTGGTTGAACAGGACTAAACTCACTCAGGGATATGGGTAACTATGTCTTTGTAGGAATAATATTGGAGGAATATAAAGAAGAAAAGAGTAGCTGTGAAGAATCTATAATCTTCAAAAAGCACCAGCAGTATCTTCCATTTTTGCACTGATTTTCTTTCACAGTGTACAACGTGAAAACAAACAAATGATACCTAGGTGATGAGATGAGGTATTGAGAGACTTGAAGCCTAAGGAAAATACCCAAAGATATCCCTACAAGTGTGGTAACATTTTAAATATTTGAAAAAGTGGGAAGAATAAATCCCTCACTGTCATTTAGAGTATGCTGAGACTAATGCAGCAACCTTAAAGCTCAAGCCACTGCTGATGCATTGACTTTGCATGAATCAAGACCCTAGAGAAAATGGGATAAGCTGGATGTTGACATGAACTCCACTATAGGTAACATTTTCTCTGAAAACAGAAAGATGGTCTATATTCTATTTTCCCCATGATTACAAAACACAATAATGAAGAAAAATAAGAAAAACCAGCAGAATAAAATTTAGCACACCAATATTTAAGATTGCTTACAGTTTAATCACTTCAAAAGTATAACATTTAACTTCAACAACTGCTATCTCCAGGATACAGTAATCTGGAGTTGAGGGGAAAAATAGCAACTAGTTGATAAAGTCCACAAAAAAATTAACACTTGATTTATCTGTGTTCTATTAAAAATACTGAAATTATTAATAGTAGTGATAATGGTAAAAATGAAACCCTGAATTGCAGAACATCTTTTAATAGAGTTTTCTTTTAGTTAGTTGTTTTGTTTATTCTCAATATACCTGCTATAATTGTGTGAATGATAGATTGTTTGTTTTACAAGTGAAGAAATTAGGGAAACTTAACAAAAGTAACAAAGGTCAAGTTACCTTTAGCCAACCTTCCTTCACCAAGAACATCAAATAGAAGCAGGACATGCTACTTTATAGAATGTCTTCTAGTAAAGAGTAACAGTAGCAACACGTCCTAGTTCTCTTCTATAGTCTTTGCATATTTTTCTTCTTTTGTTCTCCCTCTGTATGTGCCAGTTTTTTCTCTTTTCCCACTTGTAATTTTCACATAAAGAAAATAATTATTGCTTCATGGAATCCCATGACACTGCAAAATGAGGAGAGCAGTGGCCCAGAAGGAATGGCAGGAGTTGCATATATACCACAGTGTTGACATCTAAGTATTTAATTAAATCAGACTTTTCCATGGGGATCAGAGAATATTTAAGACTGAATCCTGGTTGAAGGACTCTTGGGCAATCACCACAGCAAGGAAACCAAGAGTTAGATTTTTTTTTTTTTTTAAACAAAGATATTGGGCAAGTAATGTTAAAAAAACAAAAAGTATGAAATAGCAATTAGTTTTAGATATTTTAATTCTGATGATAATAAAAAGAAATAATTTTAGCATCTGAAATAGCAAAAGCTGGAGCTTCC
The DNA here is from genome assembly GCF_009828535.3 of Hylobates moloch. NCBI lineage: Eukaryota > Metazoa > Chordata > Mammalia > Primates > Hylobatidae > Hylobates > Hylobates moloch. Next base: position 139,538,246 of record NW_026652277.1, read on the forward strand.
TTCTACAGGAATGCAACACTATTCTTGGGGATACAAATCTTGTGGCCGAGACGGTGACAGTTAACATCTGTATGAGGATGCTGGCCACCTAGAAGCAAAGCCTGGGAGAGTGATGGGTCAGAGGAATAGAGGAAGGGGCCTTCTTTATCCTTTACTTTTAGTCTTCCTTCTTCTCTATGCTTTAAAAATATTCTTAGCAGTCAAGTTGGGATGCCTATCATTAACCAAATGAAAATGACAGATTCATTTGACTATCACTTTTACTATTGATACATCTCCTCCCATGAGGCGTTTGTCTAAACAATTTTGCCCAGAAGAATAAATCTTGAAGACTTGGATTTCCGTTATCATGAATAAAATGGTAGTAACCCACCTTTGGGTTTTTAATTCAAATCCCTTCACATCTTATAGGCATGATTATATACATATATATGAATACATTATATGTATATGCATATATCTACATTTTATAGATATAAGCCTCACTTGAATTAGCACATTTGTGCAGTAACTAAGTCAATGGTTAAGCCAATTAAATTCTTTTTTATTTGACAATTTAAATATTAGAGTTTTTCTGAGTTTTCTTTATTTCTTATTTCTTTTTTTTCTTTCTGTGAGATGAGTAAGTTTGATGGATTTAAATACTCTTTTTATGCTCTGAATAAGTATGATGGATTTAAATACTCTTTTTATGCTCCTTGTATCCTAGGAGTAGAAAAAAGTTCCTTAAGTCTCTAGTAGCTAAACCAAAAGTGAAAAATTGATAGACTTGCTATACTAAAATTAAGGCTGTCTATCCAAAAACAACAAAAATATCAATAGACAGACAACATAATTGGAATTATTAAATAGCAATAAGGGATCATTATCTATTCTGCAAGACAAGCATGGAAGAGAAGAAAGCCAATAGGAAATATACATGTAATGCAGTGGTCTCCAACCTTTTTGGCACCAGGAACTGGTTTTGTGGAAGACAATATTTTTCCACGGACAGGGATGAGGAGATGGTTTTGATATGAAACTATTCCACCTCAGATCATCAGGCATTAGTTAGATTTTTATAAGGAGCACACAACCTAGATCCTCATATACACAGGTTCACCTCCTGTTGTGCAGCCTGGTTCCTAACAGGCCATGGACTGCTACTGGTTTATGGCTCCGGGTTTGGGAATGACTGGTGCAAGGGAAAAGCCTAAATGACCAACAAATATATGGAGAAACTCAAACTCACTGGTAATGAGAAAACAAAATTAAAGTATCAGATACCACTGTTTAGACATGAAAATACCAAAATTATAAAGGGTTCCTAAAACAAAATATTGGTGCAGATACAGGGAGATGAATACTTATTTGAGTTTTGTTGATGAGAGTGTAAATTAATAGAACCAATCTAAAAGACAGCATAGGTAAGTTAAGCAGATAGATAAGTATCTATATGTTTTAAGATTCAGCAATGCAACCCCTGAATATACTTTTAAAATAATTTCTCACTCAGGTTCATAAGTAGATGTGCAGGAGGGAGTTCATCATGGTATTTTTTTGTATTAGGAAATGGAGGTCCTCCTTGGAGTCCTTCACTAGCTAAGGGTGTTGACACATGAAATGGATGCATTTTATGGATTTACATGCAGGATTAGAGGCACTGAACCAGATGTATAAATGACCACATGGGTAGGCTGAATGCACAGTGTTGAGTGAAAAGATAAAATAAGATTTTAGTACAATTTGTGCAAAACCACATGAGCATAAAAAGCAATGCTACATACTCACGTGTTTAAATCAAGTACATGAGACAAGATGACTGACAGGTTAAGAATGAGTGGTAAGTGGGAGTAAGGGTTGAGAAGAAAAGGAATAAATTAAATGGAGAGGGGCCTTGCCTAGACTGATTTGCCATGAAATGAGAATGACAACTGAAGGCCTTCAAAAAAGGAAATAAAAATGTTAGTAAATGAGAAATTGTATTGTCAACATTTATGAAAACATCTTACTGCATTTAAAATGAAATTCCAGTAACTTCTCTAGGCCTACAGGGCCCCAGCATGACCAAGGGACTGTCTGTCATTATACTTTGGCCCTATTGGCCCTACCTCAGTGCCTGGGACACATCATAATTTTTTATACCTCAGAAACTTTGTTCGTTCAGTTTCCTCTTGATGGGAGGCCACTTTCTCCTTCTTTGGGCTTGCTGAATTGTCACTTTTTAGGGGAACAATCCCTGTTCATCCATTCAAAAAGATCCCTTTCCTTTATCTTATTTTATTTTATTTTATTTTTGAGACAGAGTATCACTCTGTCGCCCAGGCTGGAGTGGAGTGGCACAACTTCGGCTCACTGCAACCTCTGCCTCCTGGGTTCAAGTAATTATCATGCCTCAGCCTCCCAAGTAGCTGGGATTACAGGGGTACGCCATGACACCTGGCTAATTTTTGTATTTTCAGTACAGATGGGGTTTCACCATGTTGCCCAGGCTGATCTCGAACCCCTGACCTCAGGTTATCCACCTGCCTCGGCCTCCTAAAGTGCTGGGATTACAGGCGTGATGTAATCCAGGCCCTTTTCTCTTGGTCTTTATCATAGCTCTTTCTTTGATTCTTTGTTCACACAACAAACTGTAATTCTTTTATTTGCCTCTTCACATACCATTTGTCCTCTACCAGCTGGTAAACTCCAGTAGGGAAGAAGATATAAATTAATACAAAGATGATATGACAACTATTCATTTGCGAATAAAGAGAAATGAAAATTTAAAAATAAATTATGACTTTCCTTCTGTTTTAAAATCCTATTCCCATGAGCTGGTGCTCATAATACTAACCCCCTCCATTATGTGAGAGCTATTTTCCTTGGAGAAACTGAGTCACAAGAGGATTGGTTAAGGTCATTCCATGAGTCAATAACTTTGCTCGGAATGAAAACCCAGAAGGCTGACTCACTGCATTCTAGGTGGTGAGCGCTCAGCCACAGTCCTCAGCTGCTGTGCCCAGTCAGTCTGAGGTCAGCAACTGATTTAAAGAAATCACAACTGTCTTTAATCAAAACAGATGCAATTCTATAGGTATTGACATGTGTTCTGTGGTATTTCTATTTTTCTCAGAAGGAGACTATAAATGAAACAATCGAAGTATACTAAAACAGTAGGCAAGAGAAAGGATTTTTAAAAATTTTATTTACATTGCATACATTGTATAAAAATCCAAAAGCCCTTGAAATAACCATGCATACACCACATTTTACCAAAAACAAAATTCTGTGTTCCTCACTACTAACAACTCAAGGGACAACAATATTTTCCAACTGTGTTATAAATGTTTTTTGTTATAAATGAACTAAGATGTTTACTTGCTGAAATGAATGGTACTTTCGTATACCAAGGCCAATTGTATTGATTCAGCCAGTCAGTTATTCATTCAACATAGATTTATATAGTGTGTGTTATGCACTTTGCAGGGTGACAAACAGAATCCTTACTCTCATGGAGCTTACATTTATTATTTTATGTGACCATGAATAGATTAAACTCTGCTTGTCCATGAGATGAGCATAAAAGAGTAGACCTATTTTTTTCTTATATTTTTACTGAAAAATGATACTATTGTTAAAGGTTTTTCTTATATATATTTTTCTAAAATTATTGTAGTTTAAAAGCATACTTTACCTGTAGATATTTATTAGTGCTAAATTTTTTTTTAAAGTGAAAGTTATTTGAAAGCATGTGAATTGCTTGCTATACACACTGAAAATAAGCTGCAGTTGTGTGTAATGAAATATGTGGTTTATTGTTTGTCAGAAATAAAAAGTCATGATCCATTCTTTCATAAGAATGTGAATATTATAGACTTTTGAAAATCAGACTGTGTATATGGCTATAACAAAACTAAACAGGGCTGAAATACTCAAGTATATGCACTATGGCCACAGTATACTGTTAAACCTCACAGTAGATATTCAGAATCCAATGTATTCAAGATCAAGTACAAGTGACTGAGAGTATAATTAAAAAGTACACATAACATCCAAGTAGAAACCTGATAGAGAATTGTAGCCTTTCTATGGGCAGGAATATATGTATCTGTTTTTTTATGATAAATTACAACTCAGGATTTGAAACTCATTTATAAAGGGCATGATACTTTTCTGAAAAATAGGGTTGTAAGATTAGAAAAAGATAAACATCTAAAAATGGAAGACTTTATACTGAAAAGGAGAATGCCTCCACTTAGTTTTTCATGCAAATAAAATTTCTGTGACTAACGGATACTGGATAACAATATGCTATGTGAAAACCCATATACGTGGACAGAACTGAGGCCACAAGTCCTGGTTCACAATTATCACCTTTTAACCACCACTTTATTTTGCATCCCCCTTATTCTCATTTTTAAGGAATGAACACATGAATAACAATTTAGAAGTGAAGTTGTCAAATTGCAGAAACAATTCTGTGAGAGGCAACACTCTATGGTGAAAAGAGATTGGTAGTTAGAAAAACTGTCAAAATCCTAAGGACATATATTTTTCCTCTTTGGATTTCAGTTATCCTATGAATAAGGTAGAAATAATGTTTATCCTTTAGAGGAGCTCAATTATGACAATGATGATTGAGGAAGGTGATGATGATGATGACAATGATAGTAATGATTTATGATGATGGTTGTGATGATTAATTTTATGTGTCAACTGAGCTGGGCTAAGGTTATTTCTGGGTGTGTCTGTGAGGGTATTTCCAGAAGAGATTATCATTGGAATCAGTAGACTGAGTAAAGAATATCACCTTCACCAATGTGCATGGGTGCTAGTTAATCCTTTGAGGGCCTGAATAGAACAAAAAGGCAGAGGAAGGGTGAATTTGTTCTCTGCCTGAGCTGGGACATCCATTATTTCCTGTCTTGGACATCAGCACTCTTGGTTCTTAGTGCTTCAGGACTGGAACTTAACATCACTGGCTCACCTCACCAGTTCTCAGGCCTTCAGACATGGTCTGAAATCTATACCATTAGCTCCCCTGGCATGCAGGTGCTCAAATTTGGACTGGAACTACACCACTGGCTTCCCTGGGTCTCTAGAATGCAGAGGGCAGATAATGGTACTTCTCAACCCTCATAATTACATGAACCAAAACCTCATAATAAGTCTCTTTCTAGATATCTTTATGTGTCCTACTGCTTTTATTTCTGTAGAGAACCCTAACTAGGACAGTGGTGATGTCTAACATTTAATTGTGCTTGCCATGTAGCACACTCAGTGTTAGGTGCTGTCCATGCCCTGTGCAATCTAGTGTAGTGGTAATGAAACCACCTTTGCAAAGATTATGACAGTGAGAGAAATAAAACATGGGTGATTGTTGCGGGAAGTCAGGGACCCCAAATGGAGGGACCGGCTGAAGCCACGGCAGAACATAAATTGCGAAGATTTCATGGACATGTATCACTTCCCCAATCAATACTCTTATAATTTCCTATGCCTGTCTTTACTTTAATCTCTTAATCCTGTCATCTTCGTAAGCTGAGGATGTATGTTGCCTCAGGATCCTGTGATGATTGTGTTATCTGCACAAATTGTTTGTAGAGCATGTGTGTTTGAACGATATGAAATCTGGGCACCTAGAAAAGGAATAGGATACAGCGATTTTCGGGGAACAAGGGAGATAACCATAAAGTCTGACTGCCTGCAGGGCTGGGCAGAACAGAGTCATATTTCTCTTCTTGCAAAAGTGAATAAGAGAAATATCGCTGAATTCTTTTTCTCAGCAAGGAAAAGCCCTGGGAAAAGAATGCACTCCCAGGCGGAAGCCTCTAAAATGGCCACTCTGGGAGTGCCTGTCTTATGCAGTTCTAGATAAGGGATGAAATACGCCATGGGTCTCCTGCAGCGCCCCCATGCTTGTTAGGATTGGGAAATTCCAGCCTGGTGAAATTCTAGTTAGACTGGTTCTCTGCTCTTGAACCCTGTTTCCTGTTGAGAAGTTTATCAGTGACAATACGTGCACAGTGGGACAGGGAACCTCATCAGTAATTCTAATTTCACCCTGGCCTTGTGACCTTTCCCTGTCCATTTGCCTTGTGATATTTTATTGCCCTTGAAGCATGTGATCTCTGTGACCCACACCCTATTCGTACAACCCTCCCCTTTTGAAATCCATAATAAAAACTTGCTGGTTTTGCGGGTCAGGGGGCATCACAGAACCTGCCAACATGTGATGTCTACCCCAGACACTCAGCTTTATAAAATTTCTCTCTTTTGTACTCTTTCCCTTTATTTCTCAGATCAGCTGACACTTAGGGAAAATAGAAAAGAACCTACGTTGAAATACTGGGGGCTAGTACCCCCAGTAGGTGATTTTATCTTGTTTCCATGGATAGCCTCACAGGCTGGCTGTCTTTGCTCATTCCTGGGCATAGGCCAAGCTAACCATGAGAGGAATTTAGTTTATAGTTTAACTTGGAAGCAAGGATGATAATAGTCCCTCCCTAAAATGAATCCCCTCCTTTTTCCTGAGCTGAAACCACCTTTGTAAGACTAATAAAAGGCCACAAGATTAGGAATAAGGTGGGGGTGGGGGGGGGGGCAAATGCTCCTAACATATAGGTGTAGTTTCTATAATCCCTTAGTGTTTAGGAGTCATGTGGCCAGAAGTCACAAAATTTGTGAGTTCACCATTGCTCCTGTAGATAACATCACAATTGCAGAACTTAGGATTGTGTTTTTGAGATGTTTTTCAGATTTTTGTGTTCTGACAACTGACTCACCCCATCCAGACTCATGACTTACTACTCAACCCATCTGGTCCTGTGGCCCCCATCCCCCAACAAAGCAGTGGACTCAGCACACAAGGACTATTTGCCACACCCCTATGATTGCATCCCCAACCAATCAGCAGCACCCATTTTCGAGACCCCTGCTCATCAAACTATATTTGAAAAACCCTAACCTCTGAGTCTTTGGGGAGGTTGATTTGAGTAATAATTCATCTGTTAGCATGACTAGCCTAGCATTAATTAAACTGTTTCTTTACTGTAGTACTAAGGTCTCAGAAAATTGGTTTTGTCTGTGCAGCAGCCCGAATGAACCCATCAGGCAATTACACTAAGAACAGGAGCTTTGCTGGAAGTCAGAGAGCAGGGTCTCAGTAGTGGCCTGCCTCTAAACCTCAGTTTCTTTGCCTATACAGTGAATTTAGGCCTGCCTCTAAATCTCAGTTTCTTTATAAAATGGGTGTGGTGGCTCACACCTGTAATCCCAACACTTTTAGAGGTTAAGGCAGGAGGATTGCTTGAGTCCAGAAATTTGAGATGAGCCTGGGAAACATGGCAAAATCCTGTCTCTACAAAAAAACTAAAAAATAAACATTAACCTGGGCATGGTGGTGTGTGCCTGTGGTCCAAGCTACTCTGAGCTACTGAGCACCCAAGGTAGGAGGATCCCTTGAGCCCAGGAGGTTGAGGCTACAGTGAGCTGTGTTCATGCCATGCATTCTAGCCTAGGTGACAGTGAGATCCTGTCTCAAAAAAAAAAGGGGGGGGCTGTTTAATCAGTATATCATATTCTTAAATTTTTTGTTAAAGATCAAGTTAAAAAAAATGTATGTAACCTGCCCACCAAAAAGCTTGGAATACGTTGAGTCCCTTTCTTCCTTCTTGATATAACACTTGAATACATGTAGCCACTTCTGATTCAATGAAGAAAAGTTATTAGACCTAACACTGACTTGGATTTCTTTATGTGTGGGGAGAATCACTCACCCTTCCAAAATGAAAAAAAAAAGATAAAACAAACAAAACCCAGAGATGTTATGGGCTTAATTGCATTCCTTCCAAATTCATATGTGAAGCACTGATCAACAATACTTTAAAATGTTAAAATGTGACTATATTTGTAAATAGGACCTTTCAAGAGGCAATTATATTCAAAAGAGGCACTTAGGATGGGCCATAATTCAATATTACTGATATTCTTTTAAGAAGAGGAAATTGACAGCCTGGGCAAGACAATGAGACGTTGTTGTTACAAAATTTTTTTAAAAAATTAGCCAGCCATGGTGGCACATGCCTATAGTCCCAGCTATTTGGGAGGCTGAGGTGGGAGTAACTCTTGAACCCAGGAACTCAAGGCAGCAGTGAACTATGATCATATCAATGCATTCCAGTCTGGGAGATAAAGTGAGACCTTGTCTCAAATTAAATAAATAAATATAAAAATAAAAGGGAACCGAGACACACATTGAGAGGCACCAGGGGCATGCACAACCACAGAGCAAAGACCCTATGAAGCCATCTGCAAGCCAAAAAGAGAGGCCTCAGAAGAAACCAACTCTGCCAATACCTTAGTCTTGGACTTCAGGCCTCCAGAACTGTGAGAAATACATTTTCCTTCTTTAAGTCATCTAGTCTGTGGTATTTTTTTATAGCAGGACTAACAAACCAATAGAAGGAGTTTCCCTAACTTCAAGGGGCCAGATTGTCCAAGCACGGCCTGTGATTGACTGATCTGTTTCACCAATGCTGTGTCGGGGGCACAGGGTTCTAGAAGTTTATCATATAAATTTCACATACAATCTCAGAGGCCTGCTTTTCTTTTGTCCAGAAGACTGTATTTTTGTGAGGTGAATATCTGTGTGATCCATTTTTTGCATATGCCAGTGGTTAGAAATGTACAATGAGTGAAGCCAAGCATAGAATATGTTACCAAGGAAAAGTGGATATGTATTATTGATGAACAAATGGATGGAAATGGAAGGAAGTACACGTACTTTCATTCAGCATGAGGTGTCTCCTATCTATGATTCTTTATAAGGTCTTGATATGGTTTGGCTGTGCCCCCACCCCAGTCTCGAATTGCAGTTCCCATAATCCCCATGTATCATGGGAGGGACCTGGTGGGAGGTAACTTAGTAATGGGGGTAGTTTCCCCCATGCTATTCTCATGATAGTAAGTTCTCACAAGATCTAATGGTTTTATAAGAGGCTTCTCTCTTCGCTTGGCTCTCATTCGTCTCTCTCCTGCTGTCTTGTGAAGAACATGTTTGCTTCCCCTTCTGCCATGATTGTAAGTCTCCTGAGGCTTCCCAAGTCCTGCAGAAATGTGAGTCAAGTAAACCTCTTTCCTTTATAAATTACCGAGTCTCAGGTATGTCCTTACGGCAGCGTGAGAATGGACTAATACAGTAAATTGGTACTGAGAGTTGAGTGCTGCTATAAAACTTCTACCCAAAAATGTAGAAGTGACTTTAGAACTGGGTAACAAGCAGAGGTTGGAAAAGTTTGGAGGGCTCAGAAGAAGACAGGAAAATGTTGCCAAGCTTGGAACTTCCTAGAGACTTGTAGGGCTCAGAAGACAGGAAGATATGGGAAATTTTGGAACTTCCTAGACACTTGTTGAATGGCTTGGACCAAAATGCTGATAGTGATATGGACAGAGGTGGTATTATATGGAGATGAGGAACTTGTTGAAAACTGAAGTAAAAGTCACTCTTGCTATGCAAAGAGACTGGTAGCATTTTGCCCCTGCACAAGAGATCTATGGAACTTTGAACTTGAGAGAGATGACTTGGGGTATCCGGTAGAGGAAATTTCTAAGTGGCAAAGCATTCAAGAGGAAGCAGAACATAAAAGTTTGGAAAATTTGTAGACTGATGATATGATAGAGAAGAAAAACCCATTTTCTGGGGAGAAATTCAAGCCCACTGCAGAAATTTGCCTAAGTAATGAGAAGCCAATTGTTAATCACCAAAACAATGGAGAAAATGTCTTCAGGACATGTGAGAGACCTGCATGGCAGACCCTCCCATCACAGGCCTGAAGGCCTAGGAGGGAAAAATGGTTCATTGGCTGGGCCCAGGGCTCCCCTGCTCTTGGCAGCCTCAGGACTTGGTGCCCTGTATCTCAGCTGCTTCAGCTCCAGCCATGGCTAAAAGGGGCCAAAGGTACAGCTCAGGCCATTGCTTCAGAGGGTGCAAGCTCCAAGCCTCTGTGGCTTACATGTGGTGTTGGGCCTGTGGGTACACAGAAGTCAAGAATTGAAGTTTGGGAACCTCTGCCTAGATTTCAGAGAATGTATGAAAATGTCTGATATCCAGGCAGAAGATTGATGCAGGGACAGAACCCTCATGGAGGACCTCTGCTAGGGCAGTGCTGAAGGAAAATTTGGGGTGCTAGCCCCCACACAGAGTCCCCACTGTGGTACTGCCTGGTGGAGCTGTGAGAAGAGGGCCACCATTCTCCAGACCACAGAATGGTAGATCCACTGACAGCTTGCACCATACACCTGGAAAAGCCACAGAACTCAATGCTAGCCCATGAAAGCAGCTGGGAGTGGGGCTGTATCCTGCAAATTTACAGGCATGGAGCTGCCCAAGGCTGTGGGAGCCCACCTCTTGCATCAGTATGACCTGGGCATGAGAAATGAAGTCAAAGGAGATCATTTTGGAACTTTAAGGTTTAATGCCTGCCCTATTGGACTTTGGACTTGCACAGGCCCTATAGCCCCTTTGTTTTGGCCAATTTATTCCATTTGGAATGGGTGTATTTTCCCAATGCTTGTATTCCCATTGTATCTAGGAAGTAACTGGCTTTTGATTTTATAGGCTCATAGTTGGAAGGGACTTGCCTTGTCTCACATGAGACTTTGGATTTGGACTTTTTAGTTAATGCTAGAATGAGTTAAGATTTTGAGGGACTGTTCAAAGGGCTTGTGTTTTGAAATGTGAGGACATAAGATTTGGGAGGGGCTAGGGTTTAAGGATATGATTTGGCTGTGTCTCCAACCAAATCTCATCTGAAATTGTAGTTCCTATGATCTCCACATGTCATGGGAGGGACTCGATGGGAGGTAAGTGAATCATGAGGGCGGTGTTTCCAATGCTATTCTTATGGTAGTGAGTAAGTTTTCATGAGATCTGATGGTTTTATAAGGTGGCTCCCCCTTCGCTTGGCTCTCATTCTTCTCTCTCTGCCACCTTGTGAAGAAAGACATGTTTGTTTCCCTTCCACCATGATTGCAAGTTTGCTGAGGACTCCCCAGCCCTGCAGAACTATGAGTGAATTAAACCTCTTTCTTTTATAAATTACCCAGTCTTGGGTATGTCCTTGTAGCAGCATGAGAATGAACTAATACAAGTCTTATATTAATGCTTTATTTGTTGAAAACATTCATACTTTATTAACTCCAAGAAGAAATGTATTTTGACTTCTACATTTGTATGAAAGCCCCTAGGCATCTAAGCTTTCACAAGATGCAATACAAAAAACCAAGCAAGCTACTTTAAAACATTGGCTAGTGACAAAACACATAGGGAGCACAGAACAACTTAGTCTGTGAAATTAGGATTGTTTAGAATGCATAAAGGTCACCAGTGGAACAACTCTCCAGATTGGTAGCAGGAAAGAAAAACACACATACACAAAATAAGTTATCAAGGAAGACACCAAAGATATTATACAAATTCTCAATTGTTATTGTTTTTGCCTAATATTGAGCAGATCTATTAATAGGCATCCAAGCTATAACCATAACTTAGTTATATTTCTAATGCTTCATCCACTTGATGTCTCTTTCATATGCCATTTCCTATGCCAGGGATGCCCTCCTTGTCGTTGCTCCCTAGGCAACCTCTCATTTCTTCGAGATCTAGATCTCTGTCACGTTCTCTGTGGTACATTTCCTGACTCTTTCAGACAGCTCTGTCATTCCCTGAGCCACACATTCTATCCTTCTTGTTAGCAAAACACTGTCTACACCTTTACCATGATCCTTAGCACACACTGTGCCATGACTCCATGTGTTAATATGACCGTTTTCCCTAGCAGATCAGGAGACACTTGAAAGTGCGGACTCAATTTTTATTTCCTCGCTGCCTCACTCTGCGCCTGTAGAATGAATACAGACATTCAATGTAAGTTTGAAAACAGTCATTTTCAAATATACATGGAAGTATATATTTCAAATATAACATATATATCTCTGTATATATAATATATAATATAATATATAATAATATATACACATATAGCCTTAGTATATTCTTACTGAGTGTTGAAAAAATTCAAATTTTGAAGAATGATAGCAAGCAAAATGGGAGCTATCATGGAGGCCTCCTTTCCCCCAGAAGAAGCATTGCCAACTGTTTGACCATCTTTCTCGTGGTCTAATTATTTACCTGCAAAGAGATGTGCATACATCTTTCTTCTTTCTTAGGTAACTGGTATTTTAGTAAACCTACTGAAGCTATAACATTCTTTTTTCACTTAACAATATTCATGTAGCTATTTTCACTTCAGTAGCTCACTTTTATCAGTAACAGGCGTGTTTAAATAACCACTTACCCATTAATAGCCATTTAAGTTCTTAGCTCTTTTCATTTGTTTGCATGCTTGGTTTTGCTAGCACAGCTAATGAAACAGTAATCATCTTTGTACCTATATCTTTGAGCACATGTGCTGGCATCCATTAAAAGTAGATCACCAGAAATGAAATTGTTCCAACAAAGGAGATGTACATTTAAAATACAAGTAGATACTTACAATTTTCTTTCCAAAGAGGTTTCATTAATTTAGACTGTACTTGAGGGTATGAGAATGCTCTTTTCAATGAATTCTAAGCAATGCTTAACATCAGCAATCTTTGAATTTGTGCTATTTTGATTGATAGGAAATATTATGTCATTAAAGCCTTTTATTTTCCTAATAATTAGTGAGAGTGAATCTAATTTCAAATGTCTATTTAGCATTTATATTTCTTTTGGAATTGTATTTTTAATATTTTTGTCCCTTTTTTTTTTCTTTTTCTTTTTTTTGAGACAGAGTTTCGCTCTTGTTGCCCAGGCTGGAGTGCAATGGCACGATCTCAGCTCACTGCAACCTCCACCTCCCAGGTTCAAGCGATTCTTCTGCCTCAGCCTCCCTAGTAGCTGGGATTACAGGCATGCACCACCATGCCTGGCTAATTTTATATTTTTAGTAGAGATTGGGTTTCTCCATGTTGGTCAGGCTGGTCTCGAACTCCCCACCTCAGGTGATCTGCCTGCCTTGGCCTCCGAAAGTGCTGGGATTACAGGTGTGAACCACTGCGCCAGGCCATTTTTGTCCATTAAAAATCTGATCACTTAACAATTTTTAGTATATTTTTAGGGGCTCCTTAAATAGTCTGATATAAACTTTGTTTGTTAGATGAGTTATAGATGTTTTCTCTCAAGCATCACTTGAGTTTTTACATATGAATAATGTCTTACTTTATAAAAGTTTTAAAAAATGTATTTTTTAACACAAGGTCAGATGTATTAGTTTATTTCTTCTACTTTCTGGAATTTTAAAATATAGCTTAGGAAGGCTTACAATATCTCGTTATAAAAATATTCTCCTATATTTTATTTATGTCTCATAGCTTAACTTTTTTACATTTAACTTTTTGTGTGTGTTTTTCAGTGTTTATTTGTATGTTATTTGATATGGAGGGGGTCTAATTTAACAGTTCTCTAAATGAATAAGCCATTGTCACAAACCATCCATTACATTGCCCTTATCTTTCCCTTACTGATTTGAGATACACCAGTTTTCATACATTAAGAACATACATATATAGGTGAATTTCCATACCCTATTCTATTACATTCATCTATTTCTTTATATCTGCACCGAATCAACAATGTTTTAATTACTTTGTGGAATCTTGAAGTCTTCTTTTATTCTTTTTAAAAATGCTCTTAGTATTAAAGATTTATCTTTCCATGTGAATTTTAGAATTAGTTTGTCAAGTTTTATTTTAAAAAATCAAAGTAAGATTTTATTTAAAATTCCATGAATTATGGAGTGAGTTAGGAGTATCAATTTATTTATGAAACTCAGTTTTCCCATTTAGAAACATGGCATAATGTCTCTATTTGATTTGGGGTAAATCATTTAATTTATCTGCACATTACTTTCCTCATCTATGAAATGGGAATAGTAACAGTATTGACTCAAAGGATTGCTATAAAATGAGGATAAAATTAGATAATATAAGGAAAGGCTGAGGTACATTACCTGATATCTAGTAAGTGCTAGTAAATAATAGTTTTTATTATTACTGTAATTATTATTAATCAATTAGACTACTCTGTTTTCCATTACTATTTTATGATTTTCTTAATACATATGGATAGGTCTTATATATTAGCTATTAGATTTAAATTCAGGTATTTTATATTTTCTAATTGATATTGTGGCTGTATGCATTTATTTTAAAAGGTGATATCATAACCGGGAGTGTTTACTAACTCTTACTACTTTTACTGGTTTTCCAGTGAATTTCTTAGATTTTAAAATGAAAAATCATTGTATCTACAAATGCTTTCCAAAATGTATGCTTCAGGTTTTACTTGTCTCATTGAATTGGCAATGGTCATGGACTCAAATCTCAATCAAGGCCAATTAACATCAATGAGCAAATTAGGAGCTGAGCCAAAAGGAAGAAAGTGGTGAGAACTTGTTGTAAACTGGGGAATGCATTCCCTGTCTAAAGATATAACAATATGTTGAAGAGGCCAAGCAGAACAGATCCACAGGCTATGTTTGGTCCAAGGAATGCCATTTTTTTGTCTCCTGATTTACAAAGTCATCACACTAGAGTAGTCGTTCTCAAAATGTGAAGTGGATAATTCCTGAGAGTTCTCAACAGACTTTTAAGGTCAAAACTATTCTCCTAATAATACTAAAACATTATTTGCTTTTTTACTTGGTCAATATTTACACCAAAAAACAATTGGCTTTTTAGCACAAATCAAGGCAGTGGCTCTAAACTCCTAGCACCCATTGCATTTTTTATTGCCACATGCACACGGAGTGAAGAAAATGGCCAGTTTCATTTAAATATATTCTTGATGAAGCAATAAAAATTACAGATTTTATTAAATCTCAACCCTTGAGTACACCCCTTTTAATATCCTATGTGAAGAATTAGGAGTATGCATAAAGCACCTTTGCTGCTTAACTGAGAATGATGGTTGTCTTGAGGAAAAGCACTTATGCAGTTGTTTGATTTACAAGCTGAACTAGCTCCTCTTTTTTTTTTTTTTTTTTTTTGTAAATGAAACATCGTTTTTCCTTGAAAAGGGGCAACAGAGAAACTATGGTGATTGGGACTTGGGTGTTTGCAGAAACTTTTTCAAAAGTGAACAAAGTGAGCCTTTACATTAAGGAAAACATCTGACAGCACTTGATACCAATGATAAAATTCAAGCTTTTATACAAAAATTAGAATTTTGGAAAGCTTCTAACCAACACTGGGAGCTTCCTGATACTAAAAGATTTTTTCTATGTGATCAGTGGTGATATTAATGAATTTTTTTGACATTGTATCATGAAATAAGTCAGTGTTTAGATCTGCATTACTCAGTGACTCAGTATTTTCCATAAGACTAGTGAACAATGTTACAAAACCATGCATAGGCAAAGGATTCAATCAAAGGTGAAATGTAGACCAATAGATTATAACAGAATGTCAAAAGTTCACTGACAAGGTTTCAGATGCCACATTACAACTAATCTTTAAGAACCTATAGGTTGTTGAATTTTAGTGTAGTATCAAAGAAGAATATTTACAATCATCCAAAAAGACTACTCTTTTCCATTCCAACTACATATCTGTGTGAAGCTAGATTTTCTTCATTTACTTCATCTAAAACATTGCAATATTGCAATGGATAACAATGCAGAAACCAATATGAGGGTCCATTATCTTACATGAAGCCAGACTTTACAAAATGTTTCACAATAAAAAATGTAAATGAAACTTTTTTCACTATTTTTTGAAAAACACAGTTATTTGTGATAAAATTGCTTTTTATATTAACTGAAAATCATGTCTGTAAAATCACCCATGTGATTTTATTGTTTTTAATGTATTAATGAATATTTTAAAAATCTGTTTTAATTTCTAATAAAGTAAATAACAGTAAAAATAAACCATATAAACAAAAGCTTTTGGGCATTCTCAATAATTTTTGAATGTAAAAGGGTTCTGAAACCAAAACATTTGATAACTGTTACACTAGACTTAGTTTACAGAGGCATTTATATTTTTAAAAGATAATTGTTTTTAAAACATTTTTTGTTGCTATTCTAGGGATGCATTGTAGTTGACTGAAAAACTATTACGAAAATTCGTGTCCCATTTATATTAAAGGAAAATTAAAACAAAAGATTAGCCAGACATGATGGCAGGCACCTGTAGTCAGAGCTACTTGGGAGACTGAGGTGGGAGGATCACTTGAGACACGGAGGTTGAGGCTGCAGTCAACCACAATCATACCACTGCACTCCAGCCTGGGCAACAGAGTGGACAGAGTGAGACCTTGTTTAAAACAACAACAACAACAACAACAAAAAATCGTATTTTTGTTATTTTCTAGCTTTCAAAATATGTTAATGCCTACAAAAAATAAGAAACTCTAGGCTAACCTTTATTTTTAAAAACATAAAACACATTTATAATGTAAAATCTGTGAAAACTTTAACCTCAAGAAAATGATTTTGTATTACTACATGAACACACAACTTTTACTATTATTTCATTAAAGAGAAGGAAAGAACCACATGAATCAGGCATGGGTTGTATGGCAATAGAGAAGAAAGGCTTCCTATGTAGGCCACACACCAAGAACAAGTGTCACTCCATACGTAGTGTAATTTGTAGAGCAGAGAGCAGTCTTCCAATCCTAAATACTCTCCTTTTTACTTGGGTATGTGTGTGCGTGCATTTATGTTTGATGGAGGGAATCCAGAAAGTGAAATGTAAGTGAATTTTGCATCACGGAATAGATAACATGAGATAATTGAATGCTACACATTGATATCAATGAATACCTTAATTAGTTACCTGCTAAGAAAGGAAGATAATAATGTTGTACTTTTCCTTAGTTCAGCTAAAGACAGGGTTCTTTGTCCCATGGCCATGAAAATTCAGGCTCACAGACATTTGAATGGTGAGTAAGACAGGGTTTTATTGGGTGAAAAGGAAAAAAAGGGGGCAACAGGACTCTGGCAAGGCCAGAGTTCCCTGCTAGAGCACTTCCCACTCACAGGTTGAATCCCAGGTTCCACACAGGAAGAGGAGGGGCCAGGATCCTCCCGGCTCCACAATGGTGCTCATGCCCACCGACGCTGGGAGTTTTTCTGGGGACCCCGTCTGACCTGTTTGTCTCAACAAGACAGTTACCACAAAGAGAAAGTTGTAGAGGAGAAAAGTAAATACATGGGAGTTGACTGCAACACTAAAAGAGTGCAATTGTTACTCTTTGGCCATTTGTCTAAGGCCTCTCCTTTTTCCTTTGCTCATGTTGGTCTTTTAAACTGCAACCACTAACTCAGGATATCAGGAGGTGCCTACTAAGACTGGGAGTCAAGTGTGTTTTCTGGCCCCATTAGCCCCTGCCCTACTACTGGACACAGCCACTTTCAAGATGTGGGCTTGCATAGGTGCCCTGACCAAGAATCAGCCACTCGTAGTACCACAACTTACTAAGGAAAAACATGCTCTTCCCTTTTGCTTGAATCTGTAAATCCTGTCACCAGCACAATGCATTTTTAATAGCAGTAAGAGTCAAAGCAAAGGGAAAGTTCAGTGCGTAAAAGGTCTCTGACAAGTCTCCTGCTTCTGATGTAGCCCTAGCTTCCTGTGAAGAAATATTATTCTCTCAAATAAAAAACATCAAAAGCACAGATTTTCAGAAACAGGTATTTTTCTACACTTTGGCAATTTAACGTGGTCTAAAGACTACTAAGAAGAATTTTACTAATTATATCCTGGATTACAGAGAACTCAAGAGTTGAGAAGAAAAATACCATTACTGAATATTTTTAAAGTCATAGTACTTCAGCTTATTCACCCTGAAATAATTTTGACTGGTTTATGTAATATAACCAAATAACTCATTGTAAATTGGGCCATAAATGTATTAATACAAAATTAAATTTTCAACAAAGTTTTCCTTTAGTGAAATGTAATAGATTGTAATATTGATAAAACTTTACAAGTATATGTTGGTAATGATACTTTTGGAATTATATGCCTCCGTTTTGTTAAAGAATTGAAATAATTTTATCTTTTGGGTGGTAGTTATTCGCATAATATGCTCAAGAGACATTTAAATGCATTCAAATGTTTAAATTATTTGATATCTCCCCTTAGGTATCACCAAGCTTAATACTAAGAACTAAAGTGAAATGAAATTGTATTACATCTAAATTTATAGACAATTTCTTTTCTGAGCATAATTGAGCAGAAAAAGTAAAATTTGAGATTAGGAAGTTTCCTGCATACTTTGAAAAATTTAGAAAAATGATTGACATTTTGCAAATTTCAAGGTTTACTAAATTGACCAGAATTTTTATGGGAATGTTAAACTAGCCTATCATTAGAAAGTACACCTATTATGTGCTTTTTTGTTTAAGTAGTCAGAAAGAAAACATTTAGAATAAATATTTTAGGCACTGTCATAATATGTAAAAACGTAATCTGAAACATGCTCTACAAAGTAAAATCTCATAGTGACTCATTCTCTATTACTATTCTACAGTAACTTTTTCTAAATAAAGGACTATTTTGAAGTGAGAATCTACTTCACAAGAGAGAAAATCAAAAGCTTCTGGACTTAGGAAAGCACATTTAGTCAACACGATAATCTTCTGTTGTGCAGCTCTTGGAGGTCACTCAGCAGACCTGTCATGACAACCCAAGGCACATTCCAGAATTTGGCTGTCAACCAGCCATCAGCAGTTTAGAATATTCCTGACAGGGAGCACTGACTGTAAAATCATCTCCACGTTTTCATCAATGATATCCCTAACTGTAAAAGTTTGAGGTGCATTGTAAAAAGCATTGGGAAGTCCCAGACAGACAAGGATGCATCATTCACTCTACCTAGAGGTTGCAAGTTGTAAAAAAGTTCACCATGAGTCCAAGGATTTCAGTTCACATCTCGGCATGGCTATCAACTAACTACATGGCTCTGGAAGAATCTTACCTCTCTGGTTTCTTCACATGCATCATCCAGGAGTAAGAGATTGGGCCAAGGGACCCAGGACATTTCTTCTGGTGACCTTACTACGTTCTAGCTGTAGTTACTTTGAGAATTTTTTTTTTTTAACTAGCATGAATATATATCACTGTTTTTAAAAGAAAAAAAAACCATTAACCTTTAATAATGGCTAGAAAGGCAGAAATTCTGAAAAATATTGTGATATTTGAGAGGCAAAATATATATCTCACATAGAAACATAGAATTAAAAACAAAATTGCTAATTCATTTTCTTTTTCATCATGCCTTTCCAGTAATCCTTCTTTAGTTTTTACCAGGAATGTACGGTATGACCAAAATTAACAAAAGCAACTCTCTGCGCGTGGTTAATTCCTAGCCAGTGATCAAGGGTGAAATGCAATGACCATGTATTAAAGGGTCAGAGCAGTGTGTCAGGGGATGGTCCACAAAGCCCTGAGACCCTGTGATCCGAAGTTTGTTTCTTTGTAAAGTTCAAAAAGAGACTCAGTGAAGTGCTAAATAACAAACTTATCCACAGGTGCCTGAGAATGGATTTACTCCACAGGAAATTAAATCAGAGCTATTGAAGGCTTGAGTTCAGCTTTTTTTTTTTTTTAATCCAGTTTCTTACAACATAACCTAAGGCCTATTTTCATCACACCACTCACGTCTTTATTTGTGCTTATGGAATGCTGATAATCTTAAGCATTTTTTTAAAGGTTAAAAAAGGTTTAAGAGCATTTTTAAAAGGTTAAAAAAAGATACGTATCATGAACAAAGTTTTGTATTTGTTTTTCAAATAAAACCTTAGTGTGAACAACAAAACAAAAAAGCAACACAAAAACAACAGCAGGAGCAAACTGAAGATTCCCTACCTGAGACAGAGAAGAACTAAACTATATAGCAGCACATTTCAAGATACTATATGGTAAAGATCTCCCTTAGATTAATGTGGCGTTTAGTTCTTTGTTGTATGGACAGGAATGCAGCACATTTTTATTACAAAAATAAGGAGCTGTTCGGGTTGTATTTTTAATCTCAAAATTGGAAAGGTAAAACCAATGAAGATGATAGAGTATAAAATAAAAGTCTGTGCTAAATAGAGTTTACATTCTAATTTACAAGTTTACTTGGAAACATTTATTCTTGATAAAGGAGATACCTGGCTCTAATTTTCCAACTGCGTTGGGCAAGAACTACTAAAAGAAGAGAGAAAAGAAAGGAGGAAAGATTGTGAAAGAATCTTCCAGTATCAATAAATTCAAACTGAATTTAAAGTTTTGTTATCGAGATGAAAAGCAAAAAAAAAACAACATAGTTCTAGGTTCAATTATGCTCTATCAAAAAATTGATTCGTTTTCTCTTGATTTTGAGTGAGAAATGCTCTCTCTGAAAGTATTTGTCACTGTTGAAGACCTTTTCCTTGCTTTCCATTTTGTTACTTGGTCTTATTTTTTTTTTCCAATTGTCTAACCTTTCCTTCCACAATTTCTTTTCCTGGCTTTCCTCCTTCTTCTACCTCAATTTTTTTCTGTGGGCATTTAAAGTCAGGGTCAGTCTCCAAAGTCCGCATAGGCACTTTAAATACAAGTCCCTGCAGGGGCAAGTATGGGTGGACAGTGAACAAGGAGAAGCTGAAAAAGCAGCCAGGCTGCAGACCAAGGAGAAGATGAGCTAGACTCACATAGTCAAACACAAATGAAAATCCCCAGAGAGAGTGGTAGAGAGAGTGGTAGAGTGGCATGTCACCCTGGTTCTAGCCAGCTCCCCTATTTCTTCTATTCCAGTCCCTCTCGAAGTGGCCTCTACTTCCTTTCAGTCCAAAAGATTCCTCAAGTCTCTCCAATACCCTTTTTTTCCTTCCTGCAGTTCTCTCTTTGCTCTCTTTGTGTACATTTTTGAAGCATAGTTTTTCCAAGGTGCACTCCTGACTCATGGTGCTAGAAAAGTAGTTTACTTATCCTAGAGGAAACTGACATTTAAAGGAATCCTCTGTTAATGATGTGTAGCCACACATTATTGTCACTTTAGGCAAGTCACTTAACCTTTCTAAACATTAATGTCCTCAGTTGTAAAATGGGGATGATAATACTCACATGGGTTGTTGTGAGATTTAAAAACAAACCCTATTAACACATTGCATGGATGTTAGCTATTATTACTAGTAGTAGATGAAAAAATTATCAGTTTTTTAAAAATTGAGATTTTTCTACTTGAACTCTGCTTTTATTGGAAAGCATCCCTGTATTTTTGAAAAGGCAGAAGCTCCACAACTTAGTTTATTTTAACCTATGATTCTCTATAACCTGGCAGTGTTCAGTGATCACTGAAAAATCCCATCCAAAAAGATCTATGAAACTAATATGTTGAATCTAAAATAAAAAAAAATATTTTTACCAAAAGATATTGACACAGCTCAATGATTATAACATTTCAGTCAGGCTAAAGCAAGGTCAGAAAGAAACCTACAAGGTAAACAAAGCAAAAAAACTAAAAAGGTTGACTCTTTAGGCCTATTGCCTATTGTAGCAAATTTTAAAAGCGAGCCAATTATTAGACAAGAATACAATCAAAAGTAAAAAATAGAAGATGAATGATATATGTCTTCTATTGACAGTGTCATTAAAAAAACATACATAGCCATTAAGGTAACATATTAGTAAGAAAGATTCCCTTTACTGATGGTGTTGAGCTTATGTTATTCATCTTTGCTACTGGCTGCCAGTAAAGATTTACATTAACTTCCAGATGCAAAATGTGCCAGGCTATGTCATGCATGCACGTGTGTGAGCATACACACGCACACACTCTTGGGCTCCAAGGTTTACAAATCTAGTCGTGTGGGCCTTTAGATTCACTGACATAGCCATTTCCCCCCAAGGCCATCCATGATTCCAAGATGGCTGAGTTGGGTTGGGAATACGTACCCCTAAATTGGCCAGAACCGACGTTACCCTTTACTTGTATCACTCCTTAGTTGGAGCTTCCCTAGTATCACTATAAATATGTATAGAATGCAAATGTTTCTGCATTTAAGGCACTGCCTGATCAATGGTAGATAAAGCAGAAATAGTATACATTTGTTTTGAACCTCAAAGAGAAGGCATGATGCCTTCTAAATTCTTTTATCCTAGAAGGCTCTTCTACTACTGTTTATAGTTATATATTCAAATAGTTATGTAGGAAGAGTCAGGTAGAATCTAAGGCCCAATCAATATGTTGTATGAGGGGTTGTACAACTCCAAATATTTACTGAGCCCTAGGTTTCTACTGTCAAGATATTATTACACCCCATTGACATACCAAGGACAGGGAAGTGGGAACAGTTTACCCTAGGTACAGGCAATAAGTGTGCATATTATCAATGGTCATGTTCTTTATTATTCCCCAACACCAGCAATTCTGTACAATATCAGTGTTAAAATACCCTCCCCTGAAAAAATATTTTGTTAATTTAAGTTAAAAGTCAGCAAGTTTTTCTGTAAAGGGATAGATAGTAGCCCTGGGCAGCAGGCTGGATTTAGCTTGTGGGCTGTAGTTGGTGGAACTCTGGCTTAAATTCTAAATAGTTGCTGTGGTTAGTGATGAGTTTTAATAATGTATATAAACTTACAATTAGCATATTTTATTACTTATCTTTTAATAAATGCTATATTTTACATGCACATTAATTCAGAGAACTCCCAACTATTCAGTGGCCCTGAAACATGCAGACTTTGCTACATGGTTTAATTTCTAGAGTAAATTCTTAATAGTAAGAAATGGTTTGAGCTTGCTTCTGCCTAGTTCCTGTCTCAAACCCCTGTGGTACTATGTATTTTTAGATTTAGGCAGTAGCCTACACCTGTAATCCCAGTACTTTGGGAGGCTGAGGCAGGAGGATCGCTTGAGACCAGCCTGGGCAACATAGGGAGAACACCATCTCTCCAAGAAATAAAAAAATTAGCTGGGCGTGGTGGGCACGCCTGTGGTCCTAGCTACTTAGGAGGCTGAGGTGGGAGGATTGCCTGAGCCTTGGAGATTGAGCCTGCAATAAGCTGTGATTATGCTACTGCACTCCAGCCTGGGCAACAGAAAAAAACCCTGTCTCAAAAAAATTTAAAAATAAACAAATAAAATAAACATTAATAACGGTGATGTAACAAGGAAGAAACAGAAAGTGGATTGTTTCATTTTATTATACTATTCTGGGTTAGCAAACTGTGGTCCATGGGCTATAACTGGCATGCTAAGAGTGATGTTTACATTTTTTGATATTTGAAAAAAATTCAAAAAATATTTCATAACGTGAAATTATATGAAATTCAAATGTTAGTGTCTAAAATAAAGTTTTATTAGAACATAGCCATACTCATTTGTTCATGCATTGCTGTAACAGCAAAATTGAGTATTTACAAGAGATCATATGGCCTATAAAGCCAAAATATTTATTACGGGTTGAGTATCCCTAATTTGAAAATCCAAAATCTGAAGTACTGCAAAATTCAAAACTTTTTAAGTGCTGACATGATGCTCAAAGGAAATGCTCATTGGACCATTTTGAATTTCAGATTTTTAGATTAGGAATGCTGAACCAGTATAGATTGCAAATATTCCAAAAATCCAAAAAAATTCGAAATCCAAAACACTTCTGGTTCAAAACATTTAAGATAATGGATACCCTTGTCTGATCCTTTATGAAAAACATTTACCAACCCTAGTTGTATGTGACAACCTGGAGTTTTCATATTTGTTTAAAGGTTAAAACAGCAGAACAGGGTGTGAATAGTGAGGTATAATATTTTTGTTTCATAAGTATAAATTTTAGCTCATACAGGAACAAATTTTTTCTAATTTTGAGTTGTATATCTAAACTTGAAAGTTAGCCTTCTCTTTTGTTTGAAAACAACAAAAGGAAACTAATGATTAATACTGCTGTACATCGTATTACTGTACTAGGGCTGCCATAACAAGACTGAGTGGCCTAAACAGCAGAAACTTATTTTCTCACCATTCTGGAGGCTAGAATCTGCTAGGGACTGAATGTGTTTCCCCAAAATGCATATGTTGAAATGTAACCCCTAATGTATTTGGAGGTGCCCCTTTGGGAGGTGTTTAGGGTTATCTTAGGTCAGGAGAGTAGGGCCCTCATGATGGGATTAGTGCATTTATAAGGTGAGGAGGAGACACGTGATGTCTCCTCCTGTGCAAACACCAAGGATGGTCATGTGAGGGCATAACTGGGAAAAGGGAACCCTCACCAAGAACCTGACTGTGCTAATCCCAGCACTTTGGGAGGCTGAGGCAGATGGATCACGAGGTCAAGAGATTGAGACCATCGTGGCCAACATGGTGAAACCCTGTCTGTACTAAAAATACAAAAATTAGCGAGGCGCGGTATCTCGTGCTTGTAGTCCTAGCTACTCCTAATGCTGAGGCAGGAGAATTGCTGGAACCCAGGAGGCGGAGGTTGCAATGAGCTGAGCTCACACCATTGCACTCCAGCCTGGCGACAGATTGAGAAAAAAAAAAAAAGAAAGAAAGAAATGTTTGTTGTTTAAGCCACCCAGTCTTTGGTATTCTGTTATAGCACCCAAACTAAGACGAAGTCCAAGATCAAGATGTCAGCAGCCTTGGCATCTTCGGAGGCCTCTCTCTGCTTGCAGATGCCCTCTTGCAGTGTCTTCACACATTTTTTTCTCTGTGTTCACATCCCTGACGTCTCTTTGTTTGTCCGAGGACACCAGTCAGATTGGATTGGAGCCCACACTAATGGCCTCATTTTACTTAGTCACATCTTAAAGGCCCTGTGTCCAAACACAGTCACATTCTGGGGTGCTGGGGGTTAGAGCTTCAACATATAAATTTCGGGGGGCACATAATTCTGTTCATAACATACATGATGAAAAAACATATATTCCTAGTTTTTTAAGCCTGAAGGGAAATTAGATTCTAATTGTTCATTTTAGAGCCGAGGGAACAAAAGATCCAGACTTTTTCATGCAAGTGAGTGTACAAACCTGGGAGCCCAAACCTGAGCTTGATGCTTTTTCTTCTACGGTATATTTGTTTTCTGGAGGTTTTTTTCCAGGTTTTTTTTTCAAGGAAAAATCAAGCATCATATGTTTTCCACAAAACACAGCAATTTAAGCACTATTTCAAGAGGCTAAAACTATTTGTGAGAGGAAGATGTAATTTTAATTACTAAAAATCAAATGAATTGCACAAACAATTATTTTTCCTAAACGAGGTGTATTTTAAAACTGAGGAAAATTTTTTTCTGCACATTTCCCAATTTTCAAAAGTCATTTAGTGATTGTTCACACATGAAAAACACACATTGTTATCTGGGGTCTGAGGCCAGCATGTTTGTTTATAAAGACCTCAGATGATTTCAAAATGCTTGCTGTTTATCACATACATAGGCTCATGAAATAGGCAGGGGAGGGTGAGAGGAGGTATTATCTTATAAAATCTACCAGAAAACCGTCTTGAAAGCATAACTAAGATTTTTCAGATAAGAAAGAAGCACATAGTGACTTTTTAAAGGATTAGGGTGACCCAGACGTTGCAGGAGCCTTTTAGTCTGTACAGATGTCCAGGAGCTACCGTAGAGTTTTGAATCCATTAGCAGAGATGGGCAAGGTGTACTTTAAAGATAACTGGCTCATTTCCCTGTAGTGTGTCTGGACAATCTGGCAACATTTTAGACTGTTGGCCAACATTTTAGCTACTGGGATTCTGACCTCAATTTAATTCTGTTCTTTTCTGTAATCTCTGTATGGATGGCATAAATTAGGAGGCTTGATAATAATTATGGAATGCTTTAATGCATACTAATTAAATTTGCAATAATAGCTAAAATTTTTATTTTTTTCTCATGGAAATAATATCTTATTTCTGTGTTTTGCCTTCCTTTGTTTTTACTGGACTAATTTAACACTATCTTATTTTCTTGAAGAATTTGGTTAGTCATCTGAAGAAACATCAAGGAGTTTCTTAGCAAAAGAAATTTTAGAGATAATCTAACCAAAGCACCAGTTCTTAAAGTAGAAGAATCTGAGATGTAAAAAATTGGGGCAATATTCTAATGCCACATAAATAGTCTCAGAGCAAGAACCTGAATCCATGTGTCATAATTCTTCATCTTATTCTTCCTGATATGCCATGCAAAATATTAAAATTTAAGTAAAGCTTCATTGATCCTTAAAGAAAATATAATATCAAGTTTTTTCAGTTTTTTGTTTTCTTCCTTCTGCCAACTTTGATCCTTACTAGATATAGTATTCATTTTAGTCAAAATATAAAGAGAAAATAATTAGGACTTGTTACCATTAGGTCTTGAGAGGTCAATGGTCACTCAGATGGAATTTTGGCAAAGGAGGAAGCTTTAAAGTGGTTATCATATTCTAGAAATTGGTCCTCCAGTTTTCGAGATCATTACACTTTTTTTGTCATTATACTTTAAGATAATGAATCAATTCTTATGAAATGACATACAATAAACTTACTAGAAGTGGGTTTATAAAGAATGTCCAGTGACTAACTTACAATGAAAAAATAAAACTATCAACAGGACAGAATATTTATGTTTACTGAACAGCAAATAGAGTGCCAAATTATAATTGTGGGGTTGCTCAGCATGATTTCATCAGCATCAGGAAAGTTCGACAATTTAAATTGTTTGTGTTGGCAGTCTGTTAGTAATCTGATTTTTTACTCAATAAGCTGATTCACAAATTTTTAGTTAATTTGACATGTTGAGAAGATAAGGTACAGAGAAACTTTTAAAGAATATATTTTGTGTCTGTATATGAGTTTATGATATTAACAAATTTCTTTATATCGGTAAAAAACTATGCATTTTGCTAAGCACATTTTATTACATTTATGTTAGTTATTACAGTTGCTTATGATTATTTAGATATGTAAGAAAGCACCTGATATGGTTTGGCTCTGTGTCCCCACCCAAATCTCATCTTGAATTGTATTCCTATAATTTCCATGTGTTGTGGGAGGGACCCAGTAGGAGATAATTTGAATCATGGGGCCAGTTTCCCCCATACTGTTCTCATGGTAGTGAATAAGCCTCACGAGATCTGATGATTTTCTCAGGGGTTTCCACTTTTGCATCTTCCTCATTTTCTCTTGCCCTGCCTTTCACCTCCCATCATGATTCTGAGGCCTCCCCAGCCACTTACAGTGGAACTGTAAGTCCAATTAAACCTCTTTTTCTTCCCAGTCTCAGGTGTGTCTTCAGCAGCATGAAAACAGACTAATACAGCACCTATTCTAAAAAAATGTGGACATTTTTCAATTTTTCACGGTAATGTTTCAGATCCCTACCTTTGTAGTAAAAGGGTCCTTTGGATATGTTTCACTCACTGTTATAATGTTGCTTTAAGATCACCTACAAATAAAAGTCTGTAACTCTGATTTAAATGCTAAGTGATCAGACTTTCTCAGACATAATCCTTATTGTTCAGTAGCCTATGAAGATAGACATGTGTATTTACCTGAAATGTCCACTCCTCTTAATTATTCTCTATCAAAATTTCAGTCTCTCATTTTTTTCTAAACTCAACTGAAAACTTCTCACCTCCTTCAAAAAAAAAATCCCATGATAAATTCTATCTTATTCTGATTATGCTGTTTATTTTTCAAAATTGACATACTCACTTTGAGCTCTATTAATATGCATTTGTTGATTTTTAATGTGCTTTTTGTCCATCTTATTTAATGATTATGGTAGCCAGCCTCTGAGATAGATCACAAACATGCTTCCCTTCTGATATTCGTGGCATTAGTATTATCCTTCTGTAGTAGATAGGGCTAAATTGGATAATGAATTGGACACTGTGAAAATGACAGAGACTTCTGAGGCTAGATCATAAAAGACATTGGAACTTCTTCCTTGCCTCTTGAATCACATGTTCAGGAGGAGACCACTTCCCGTGTTAGGAGGACATTGGAGAAGCTGTAGGGAGAGTTTCATGTAATGAGGAACTAAGGCTTCTTGTCAACATTTACGTGAGAAAGCCATCTTGGAAGAGGATCTTCCAGCCCCAGTCAAGCTTTCAGGTAACTGTAGCCCAGGCTGACACCTTGACTGCAACTCATTCAAGGAAGGTCTTGAGCTAGAAATACCCAATTCAGCTGCTCTCATTTTCCTGAAAAACTGTAAGATAATAATGTATAATTTTAAAGTTATGTTGGATACAGTGAGTTTGAGATTTCTCTTCAAATAATCAGTATGTCAGTATGTTCAGTTCTTTGTCTTCCATTTTAAAGTTTAACTTCCTCATAGTTTCAGTAAACAACCTTTTCCACCAATTTTAATCAGTAGTTCACATCATTCCCCTGGTCACCTGCTCCATTCTGACTCATCCTGGTCACCTGCTTTTACCTGAGTCATCCCTGGTCACCTGCTCTGACCTAAGACACCTTTAGTTACCTGTTTGGTAACCATTTTTCCCATCAAACTGCTCACCCTGCCATTCTGGCTCATACCACTGCTCTCTTTAAAACAGCCAATCAGAATTAGCTTAGACTGTGCAGTCCCACCCTAGCCAATGGGGGAATGACACAGCAGTAGGGGCTACCTGTATCAGGAATAAGAACCCCTTCCCCTCCCTTGTTCAGTTGTGCTCTCGCTATTGCCCCATCCATGAGTCACACCCTTCTATAGAAGTAAAATTGCCTTGCTGAGAAAATTCTTTGTCTGAGCGCTAGTTCTTCTTTTTGGCACTGAGGAACAAGCATTTGTTTCTAACAGTTACTAAATTTTGCAATGTTGTGTTATGCGCAATAAGTAAGGATCAAATGTTATTCTAATATTTAAGCTATTTGCTGTCATAAAATTTGTCATTTATGTCTTTTTTTGCATAATCCTTCAGGCATAGAAGTAGCAGAAGAGATGTATGAAGTTAAAGATAAATGTAAATAAATAGTGATCTTGCTACTGTGATTTGGTGTCAGTGTTTCTCTCTGTGAACTCACTGAGGTACAGGGACCACAGTTTTTATATTTAGCAATCCAAATTAGATGAGCATGTGCCATGATTAACCTTTTTTCCTAGGCGAAATTCTCAATGATGAAATAACTCCAATAGCTGGTAAAATGTCCACATTTTTTCCCCAAGTCCCCATATTAGATAGTATTCTGTTGCTGTTTTAGGAAACTATTTATAGTTATTTTCACACATACACATACTCTGAATCTGTCTCTCTGTCTCTCTCTCTCTCTGGTTTTCTCCCTCTCTCCACATATGTTTCCCTCTTCCCTTTTTTCATTTTTTAAATGGCTAGCTGAGGATTAGGTGAAGGAAAATTCTTTGAATATTTTTATTATTGATTAGTAATAGTTTTAAGAGCTTAATACATGCTTGCCTTTTCCCCTCTACTAAGTAGGAATAGTCCCCAAGTAGGAATAATCTCTTCTTTTGAAATCAAATATAAAAGGATTGCTTCAGTTTTTTATCTTTGACTTCTTAGTATAACTAATCATTTAAAAATATATCTGAATATGAGGTAATCAATGAGAAGTTGAATAGAAATAAAAAATATATTGATGAGACAAGCAACTAAGAGAGTTTTAATTTATAGCAATTGATGATTTATGATGAAAATTGATAACCATTTCACAAGCATTTTGAAATTATTCATGGAAAAAATTTTTATTGTTTAGAAGATATATGAGTCAGAATTCTCCAAAGAAACTGAATGAGTAAAAAACACAGATAGATAGATGATAGATAGATTTATTTAAGGAAATTGGCTCATGGTTTTTGGGAGGATAGTGTGTTTGAAATCTATAGGGCAGGCCTGCAGGCTGGAAACTGTTGGTAAGAAGTTGATGCTGCATGCCTTAGGTAGAATTTCTTCTTTTTCAGGGAAACCTTAGTGTTTATTTTTCAGACTTTTCAACAGATGGGACAGGCCCATCTACTTTATAAAGAATAGTCTTCTTTACTTAGCTTGTAATTGCCCAGTGCATTCACCTTGCCCGCTGCCTAGACAGAGCCAAATTTATCGAGACAGGGGAATCACAATAGAGAAACAGTAATTCATGCAGAGCCGGCTATGCAGGAGACTGGAGTTTTATTATTACTCAAATCAGTCTCCCCGAGCATTCCGTGAGTTTGTAAAGATAATTTGGTGGATGGGAGTGAGTCTGGGATAATTTGGTGGATGGGAGTGAGTCTGGGATGGGAAAATTTGGTGGATGGGAGTGTGTCTGCGAGTGCTGATTGGTCAGGTCAGAGATGAAATCATAGGGAGTCAAAGCTGTTTTCTTGTGCTGAGTGAGTTTCTGGGTGGGAGCCACAAGATCAGATGAGCCAATGTATTGATTTGGGTGGTGTCAGCTGATCCATCAAGTGCAGGGTCTGCATCATATCTCAAGCACTGATCTTAGGAGCAGTTTAGAGAGGGTCAGAATCTTGTAGCCTCCAGCTGCATGACTCCTAAACCATAATTTCTAATCTTGTGGCTAATTTATTAGTCCTACAAAAGCAGTCTAGTCCCCATGCAAGAAGGAAATTTGTTTTGGGAAAGGGCTGTTACTGTTTTTGTTTTAAACTATAAACTAAGATCCTAACAAAGTTAGCTCATCCTACACCCAGGAATGAACAAGGACAGTTTGGAGGTTAGAAGCAAGATGCAGTGGGTTAGTTCAGATCTTTTTCACTGTCTCAGTTACAATTTTGCAATTGTGGGTTCAAGCTGACTGCAGATGCTAACCATATCAAGAAAATACCTTCACAGCAACACCTATAGTAGTGTTTGAATAACTGGGCACTCTAGCCTAGCCAAGATGACACATAAAACCAGCCATCAAAGTATACATTTAAAATTAGCCATATAGATTTCTTTCTATTAATTATAGGAAGTATAAATTCCCAAAATGAGATTAGCATAATAAATACTTCTATAAGTTCCCCAAATGAGATTAGCATAAATAAATGCTTCTTCAAAGAAGTCAACCACACATTAATATTTTTGTTGTTCAATAACTGAAAAAAATTTTTTTAAATTAGTGAACTGGTTTAAGTCTTAGCACCATATCTGAAAAGACTTCTTGTGTCTCAGAAAATTTCCAACTTTTGACACTAAACTCCTTCCCTTTCTGGAAATAAAATGAGCAAGTGTCTCTTGCACGTAATCTGAGTGAGAAGAAAGTTAAAAGTTGCATAGTCCCTGTAGCACCCATGATTTTTTTCTTTTTATCTGCTGTGAATTCTTCATTGGTAGAAAGCTTTGGTTTAATTTTAATCACAAACAGCTGTTTCAGGCAGATGCTCAGGGTTCAAAGACATTACATACACAATTATAAAAATGTTCATTTTAGAAAAGAGTGAAATAATATAGGTATAGGATGCCTAGGGTTTCAAATTACATCCTTTTGTTTTATTTAAGAATCTATCTACCTAAAATAATTCTTCCCAGCAGCTAAGAAAACAACTCTGTTATTTCTGAAGGCCTAGAAAAGCCAATGTCAGGTACCCCGGAGAGGCTGACTTTGTCTTCTCTCCAGATATGCAAATTGTTTATCTCAGAGCAGGGATATTTACACAACCTCCAAACAAATGCTGCTTATCTTTACCGTTAACTCTCTTAACAAGAATCACCCATAGGGGCTGACTCAATTACATCTTTCAAAGTAAATTCTTGGCTACTCGCCCTTCCAATAGGCAGCCAAAAGATACTAGAAGGAATTTCTACCTTCTGCTAACATTTCTAAACCACTTAAAATCCAGCTGAGAATTCCAAGCACTTGCCCTCCTGGGATGTGAATGTTTGTCCTCCTGAGATGTGAATGTTTGTACTGCCTAGCGGATGTCTTGTCACTTAGCTTCTATCATTTATTATGGCCTGACGGATTTGGTTATTTCTAAAAAGGTGACTCAACACTTAAGTAACACAAGTGGAAAGGCAATATTTTTGCAATAGATTCTCTGCTTATATTTAAGTCAATTCAGATATGCATTACACAGTTTTGGTAAGCCAATAAACATTGGAACTTCTTTAATAATCTATTTTAGAAAAAAAATAGTCCAACATTCTGGATGGGAAATAAAGCTACTTATATTCTTCCAAAATGCTATATTAATGACCACTGACAAATGACCCATGGCAAGGTCGTAGGCTGGGTGCTGCCACTGATGAGGTCTTAAAGAAGATATTTACTTCTCTGGGCCTCAATTTCTTTCTCTGCAAAATGGAGGTAAGGCTAAATCAGCAGCTCCCAGACTTGTGGTATTAATGGATTAGTAAAATTAAAAGCAATTGACATGGAACTGATAACCTTTGTAAATTTTGCCAAATAAGAGCATTTAACAACGCAAACTTCTACCACTGTTATCCTCATCATTATTAAAGAAGGATTTTGAATACTCAAAAGTAGAACAGTGTAATCTCAGAATAATACCAGTCTTTTAAATGAAATAAATCTAGATTTAAAAAACGACTACATTGTCCTCATTTATCTTATTTCTCTACAGATTTGTAAAAAATTAATAAAAACTGAGTACTTATTCTCCAGCAGTGTTTTGAAATCACAGGTTAAAATGATCTCCAAGATTTACTTTCTTTCTCACTCATAGC
Source organism: Hylobates moloch (assembly GCF_009828535.3). Taxonomy (NCBI): domain Eukaryota; kingdom Metazoa; phylum Chordata; class Mammalia; order Primates; family Hylobatidae; genus Hylobates; species Hylobates moloch. The sequence goes on from NW_026652277.1 coordinate 139,570,838, forward strand.
CCAAAATGCTAAATTGGATATTATAATCTTAGAATCTCACTGGTTACTTCGTTTATTTTTTGTTTTCATTTATTTTAAATCCATTTTCCACCACAGACACTCTTACTTACCTAAATTTCTATGTTAAGGGCATATTTATATTTCTACAGGTAAATCTACAGTTTTATAATAAGTCGCTTATTTTCTTTATGTAATTGCATAAGTGCTAGATGATAATAGTTATCTACTGTATGAGACCTTTATCATTGTCATTATTGAGTGTATAAAATTTAAGAAACATACTTCAAGAAAGACAGATGAGATTCTCTTCTGTAAATGTTTTGTCAGACATTGGAGAATGACATAATTTGTTTTCCCATATAGAGCTTTATTTCAAAAATCTATCTGATTTCTGGAAAAATTATATGCTCCTTCTAAAACCATGTTACAGGCAAATAAAATCTGGTTTTAACACTTTTTTGAAATTAAGTTTTAGAGAAAAAATTTTTCACACTTCTTTGCCATCTTAAAAGAACAATGTGCAAACTTCAACTTTTTTTTTTTTTTTGATAACTAAGATCATTGCTATAGATGCCAAATACTGTGACTCTGGGCTTCACTGAGGTGAGCAGTGTGGTTTGTTCCTCTGCTGAATGCCCTTACACGACTATACTATGCTACCATAATGAACGTTCTATGTACTAGAAACTGTATTATTTTGCAAGCATTATCTAATGAGATCTTTACAATAAACATATTAGGACATGGACATCTTTGAGGTTCATGATTCTGAAGGTTCATGATATCACAGTTACCCAGTTTTTTTTTAAATAAAGAGATCAGGTGAAATAATTTGCATAAACAAGAAGGTAGAAGAGTCAGACCTGAACATAGACTTTCCATCCTTAGAGCCCATCTTACTACTAATTTTTCCCACAATTTTTATGGCTCTGTCTCTTCTTTCGATATTTCTGTCTCATTCATTTCCTATTATTTTAACAATACCATGCCTATGTACATACAAGTAATTTATAGCTTGTGATGCATAGCTAGCCCCACACCAGAAAATCAAGACTATTAGAATTAATGTTCAAATAAGGAAAAGGCTTTGAATCCTGGTAGGTTTCTCTGCAAATATAGTTTATAATTCGAATACTTGATTTCATGACATTTTATTTGTCTTCTTACAGACCTTCTTGCTTATTTTCAGATTCTCTTTCATTTGAGAACACCACACCCTGGATATGAAGCACTAAGTGATGTAGTACTGCATATGATATAAATTTAGTGCCTATGTTATCTGTTTTATTGTCTATTGTTTTATGTATCTTCTGTTTATCTAACCATAGTCTATAGCTATATTGCACTATATTATTTCTCCCATAAAGTGAAAGAGGATCAACTCCTTAGTAAGGTCCTTCAATTTCTTTCCTTATTCCTGCATGACATCAATATTTAACTTGTGGTATTCCCATACAAAAAGCAATGATAGTCATGATAACTCAAAGCCATACTATATTTTAAAATTCAACCTTAGTTAATAATGACATACATCGTGTTTTTTTGAAAAGAGATTCTGAGATGAAAATTTACCCGCAGATAGTTTACTGGTGAGTGCTCTTTGTAACAATACTTTGAAGAGGGAGAGAAGCAGTTTAAGCACAGAGAGTAGTTAAATTGAATGCAGTTGTGATGAGGCTTCAGCCATTCCCACAGAAAGCTCTCAAAGTGAGATTGCATTTCAGAGATGCATCAGACTGAGGCGGGAGGACTGGGCCTTTGCACTCCTGCCTTAGGTAGTTATTGGATAAAGGCTTTCCTTGGAAGAAGGCACAGTCTTGAGTAGGACTCAGCTGAGAGCCATCAGCAGGCTACACTACCAACAGATGTGGGAACGACTACCTTGACCCTTAAAGGAGACATGGCTCCCAGGGCATAGGTTTTGATAGACAAGAACAATACTTCTAAAGGAAAGAGGAAAGCAAGAGGGATACCCAATACATGATGCAGTTTCTACAGAGGTTCCCAGACAATTTGAATTGCGGTAAGGGAATTTGTGCCTTTATTGTTCAGTCAGTATCTAACAATCACTGGAAGTGAGCAACATCACTTTGGGTGAGTCAGCTCCCTTGGTTAGTTCACAATGCCTGAAAAAAAGACTCAGTTGTGAGTCATCAGTAGGCAATGATCTTACTAGCTAAGGTAAGATCATTTTCTTCTGGAATAAGAACTCATGCTTACTGACCCAATGATATCTTTCAAGGTAAATTCTTGGCTATCTGCCCCTTTAGTAGACTACCCAAAAATATTAGAAAGAGCTTCTAACTTCTGCAACCACATTATCCACTACAAATAAATATTGATTTATAGTCTAGAAATACTTAAACCTATTATCTTCTTCAGACTCAGTCATTTATTTATCTTGCATTCAGCAAATATTCTTAAAATAACTAATGAGTACTCATTAAGCATTGGGCTGGGTGATGGGGAAATAGCAGTATATGTTACACCAAGACACAAAGACAAGATGAGGTCCTTCCTTCATGGAAATTACATTTTTATGAGGAAAGCAGGCAGAACTGCTATTAATTCACTTAGTTAATATTTTTATTAAGCCTCTACTATTTTAAAGATGCTTCTCTAAATTCTAGATACATCACAATGAATAAGACAGTGTGTCTGTACTCTTAAAGATCCAGTGTATTAGCGGGAGAGATGGAAATTATAAATGACCAAGTAAAAGAATATAACACTTCCAAACAGTGATAAGTGCTATGGAGAAAACAACAATCAGTTGTAATGTAAAAATGCTATATAATGCTAATGTAATGTAAAAATGCAATGCAGTAAATAACAAACAGTAATGTGATGGGTAATCAAAGGGATAGAGGATAGTTCAATAAAGGAATGGCTAAGCAGGTGACATTTGAGATGAGACTTGAATGATGAGACCAAGCCTGCCATGTAAAGGCCAGAGGGAAATGTGCTCAAGCTTAGGTGACAAGTGAATGTCCTGAGGGAAACAGGAAAACAGCTGACAGATGTATGGTTGGGCAGAGTAAGGAGAGTGGGTAGATGGTGAGGTTAGTAGGCAGCACTTGTAGGCCATGGGAAAAGTTTGACTCTTTTTCTAAGCATTGGGAAACTACTGGAGGATTTTAAGTAGGTACCTACTAAACCTGACAAGTTTCGGGAAAAGGTTATTATGGATACAATGAAAAAATCAGATATGCGAGGATGCATGTGGATGCAGGTGCTCCTGTCAGAGGGATACTGCAGTAGCCTAGTTAGCAATGTCGGTGATGGGATGGCATAATAACATTAGAGATGGAAATCAATGAACGTTTATGTAATAATTCTGGAGACAGAGGTGACTGGCTGATAGGCTGAGCATGGGGGAAAGAGAGGAATCAAGGATGATTCTATTTTCACTTGAGCCTACAACAGACAAAAAAATGAGATAATAATAGAAGTGGTAAGTACTCTGAGGATGACGTGGTAGGGGGTGATGGGAGAGACATTACTCTACCTGGAGATAGTGTGGTCACAGAAGGGTTTTTGTGAAGGTTGCATTTGAGTAGAGATCTGCAGCATGAGAAGGAGCCAGTTATTGAAAAATCTGAGGCTGGAGTGAACAGTTGAAAGGGAAAAGTCCTGACATCAGGACAAGGAATTGGAATCAACAGTAGCCCATTATGACTGGAGCACAGTGAGAGGGGGGAAATATGCTGGGATATGGTTGCAAAGCAAAGCAAGAACCATAAAATAACTACTTAGGACTTTGTTCCTAAACCTGTATTTAAATCAGTAAATTCATTGATTAGATAAAAAGCTCTGAGTGGAAACTGGAAGATGACCAGCATGGCTGGGGACACAGTGAAGTTCTCAGAACTCCCAGTATTTGGCAAAGCTGATTTGTTTTAATACTTCTTATTTCCTAGGGCCACTTAGAGATCTTTTACTTGTGCTTAAAGATTCCATATGACTGAGTAAATAAAAAATTCATTTGTGGCTTTTAGTTGTAAACTTAGAGCTAATTTTTGGCAGGTTTACTAACAATAATAATATAGAACACTTGTAATGTTCAAAATGCTTTCTATTTTCAACATTTTTTGTAAGACAATGCAAACGTTATTATCCTCTTTTTATCAATGAGCTAAAATGAGTCATGATGTAGTTTAGTGGACTTGGCCAAAATGAATTCCTAATTAATGGAGGAATTAGGATTAGAATCCAGGTTCTTTGTTTCTTAGTCCAGATTCCCTGCTGACACACCCTTTTTTCTCTGTAAATGATGAATCATCACAGAGAATAATGTTTAGCAGAACAGAATTTTGGACTCTTACTTGGCGTGAGCAAGACTACAGAGAGAAGTTGCCGAAAACAGCTTTCTGCACAGCAGGGAATGCTTGAAGACAAAATGGGGAGGAAGAAGCAAACAGGAAAACTCACCAGAAACTTACAGGAGAATATTGTTTAAGCCTGCTTTTTCTATTTGATTTCTAGTCTTTCCCTTTCCTGGAAAATGCCCATTTTTCTAAGATTGAGAAAAAATATTAAAATACTGGTCTCTCACATACCTACTTTACAATTAGGAAGTTGGTTCTTATAGTAGTTCTTTCTTCTTATAGTACTTCTTTCCATTTTAACCATATAGGGTGACTATAGATGTGTGTGTGTGTGTGTGCGCGTGCATGTGTGTGTGTGTGTACCACTTAGATTTTAAGCATCTGGAGGGCAGAAACAGTATCATTTAGGCATTTGGTTCATGTTACAGTACATTATGTGAATACTGGACAAGAGTTTTACCTGGCTAGGTGATTGAGCTTTTTTCTTTTAAGTGAGCAATTATAAAAGGACAGTTATTACTTATCATTGGTTCATTACCTAATAAGTGCCTGTCCAAAGAATATAGGCATCCTATCTGAAGGTGGGTCTCAATGTGTTCAAATGGGAGCATGTTCAACTGGGCTGGAGAACTTACATTGATCATAGGCTATGGCTGACTTGACAAAAAGGAGTATAGCCCAAAGGCATGTGCCCAAAATAAAACTTCTTGTGAAATTATTCTTTAAAAAGCATTAGCTGGAAATTTGGTTGAATAATTCTGCAATAAGGGCATTAGATCTTTTTGTATTAACTGGCCCTTCAGTAGTAAAGGTGTAAGACCCTTACTTTAAATTAATCCAGTGTCTTGAAAATGTATTATTGAGTTCATATAGAAAAACAACTTGACTTTTCTCAATAGTCTAAATATATATAGATTCTTCTGTAGTATGAACTTTTGGAGTATGTGTGGATAATTGTGAGATTCTCTTATGTTTTTAGTTTTTCCGTCTGAAACAGAAAACCACAATCCTTCTTCACCTTGTCAATCAGTTAACTGCTACAGTTACATGAGCGAACCTGAAATCAATAATGGAAAAAAAGAGATTACTCAGAAGATTTATTATCATAGGCAGAAAAGTTAGGTGTGTCTTTACATTAATATTTTTACTTTAACAGTTTAAAATATTAATGATAACAGCATTATCAAGTAGTATGGGGCTACTAATTTTTTAACTATCTCTTTGATGTGGTTGAAACAAACTCTAAGATGAAAGCTAATTTCTTTGTTCTCCTCCCTAAAACTTTCCCATTTGATCACAGCTACTTACCTGAAACTCACTTACGGTTCCTATTGAGAGTCCTGAAAAGATATGTTTGCAAATGTCTTCTTTGAGCAGTCCAAAGTTTCACATGCTGTATACCTCTGTGCTCTCTCTCTCTCTTTCTCTCTGTTTAATGAGTGTTAAAAATCACAATTAATGTTTTGGTTCTTTCAAGACCATGAAAAATATTCATCTATTAAGCTGAACACTTTTCAGATACAGGTTTTTATCAAAGAGAAATAACATTTTTTCAAAGCTGAAAAATTGAATATAGATATGTTGAGTAACAAGAAAGAAGCAAACACTGCTTACATCTCTCTGTTACATCATGTGAGCATTATACATGCACTTGTACTACTTTACCCTTCCCTGCTTTGAAGATTAAAATAGTTTGCATAAATCATTCTTGGCAAATAGCTATCTTAAAATATACTTTATATTTGAAGTATGAGCTTCAACACACTGTGGTGACACTCCAGGAAACACTTTGGAACCTCTCTAAGAAGATTTTCAGAAGTTGAGAAGAATTTGTTTCAGGCATGACATAAAATATAAAAATTGAATTTCTTGCACAAACTTAAAACCAAAACATCATATAACCTCTCTGTGTTTTGGACCCATCATGTCTGTCTATTTGGATAAAAACTATTGGATGCACATTTTTTGGTGAGCTGTCAACAGTGAAGCATGAAAACAGATGTGTTTCTGCTATTTTCATTATTAGGGAAATAAAAGCAGCTGTGCTGGGCTGGTGTGCGAAGGAAGCTCTCAGTGAGGCCTTCATACTCAAGAAGCTGGAAAACCTGGCAGTGTGGACCACTGGGGACAAATTCTGGGCATTGTTGAGGATTTCATTCCTTTCTGGAGTTGTTGGTTGTTTTTCTGATATCAAAGCTCTATGTGAGAATATATACTAAAGCTAGATAAAGTCATTATGGCCTTAATTTGCATATGGCAATATGAAAGACTATTTCAGAACTGCACTTTTTCAGAATCTGAGACTCTGTCACTTTAAAAAGTGAATGTTGCTTATTATATTTGTGTTGGGGGATGGTCAGTGAGAGGTGCAAACTGATGAAAGTGCTTTGATACAGTTCTGCTGAGACTATCTAGACAAAGAGGACCAAATATGTGTTTTCTAGACACAATACACACAATGGGGAAAAAATCCAGCGTATTTGGTGAAAGAAAAATAAATCAAAGTATAAAAAACAGTCTTCTTTTATGCACTTGCAGACCTGACAATAACCAGATGCTAAGTTTTTTTTTGCATCAAATTGGTCTTTTTTGTGCAGAGGGGCTATTTTGGGTCCAGTTTGGAAAATCTGTCACAGAAGTTTACTTGTCTCAAGCTTTTGCTTCCTTCTGTAGCTGTCTAGTGTTTGTGTTTGTGTGTGGAAAGAGGAATGGGTAGGAGGATTTTGTGTGTGCATCTGCACGTGTGTGCGTAAGGCTACTTATATATGTGTGTATTAGTCCATTTTCATGCTGCTAATAACAACATACCTGACACTGGGTAATTTATAAAAGAAAGAGGTTTAATTGACTCACACTTCTGCATGGCTGGGGAGATCTCAGGAAACTTACAATCACGGTGGAGGGGAAGCAAACACATCCTTCTTCACATGGCCGCAGCAAGAAGTGCCGAGCAAAAGGTGAAAGCCCCTTATAAAACCATCAGATTTCATGAGAACTCACTTGCTATCATGAGAACAGCATAAGGGTAACTGCCACCATGATTCAATTACCTCCCATCATGTCCCTCCCAAGACATGTGGGGATTATGGAAACTAAAATTCAAGATGAGATTTGGGTGGGGACACAGCAAAACCATATCAATGTGGCTATGTGCTTTTCCTGCCTTTACATAGAACAGAAGTTATCTCTTGGCGAAGAGAACAGAGACAAAATGAGAGAACAATGAAACTAGATTTCTCTATATTGATCTGAAGTTTGAACTTATGTTATACTAATGATCAGGATAAAAGATTAAAGCAAAGAGACTGCTAAAAAGGGAACAGTGACATATTTCACTCTATGCAAAATTATGTAAGTACTGCATTTATTTATAGTATCTTGAGAAATTTTCCCAAGGGGAGAAATGTAAATGGACTACAGATAATCAGAAAAAGTACTAAATTTAAGAGTGTAGGTTTTGCTTTAAAATATAGATACTATGGTTTCTTTAGGTAACTATGATAATAGCTCACCACTGTAGCTTTAATTAGTCAGAATCTCCAAGTGAGATATAGCTACAGGTGTTTCTAATGAGAAATGAAATTCTGTGGTGTCTTTGTATTCATTCTTACAAACTGCTCGTGTGCAATAATCTACTAAATACTTTTTATTTGCTCTTCCTCTCTTCATAGATTTTTTTTTTTTTTTTTTTGAGACAGGGTCTCACACTTTTGTCCAGGCTGGAGTGCAGTGGTGTGAACTTGGTTCACTGCAGTCTCTAACTCCTGGGCTCAAGGGATCCTCCTGCCTTAGTCTCTTGAGTAGCAACAGTAGTCCACCACTGTACCTAGATAATTGTTAATTTTTTTTTTTTTTGTAAAGACAGGGTCTCCTTATATTTCCCAGGCTGGTCTCAAACTTCTGGCCTCAAGCAATCGATTCTGCCAGCTCAACCTCCCAAAGTGCTGGGATTATAGGTGTGAGCCACCACACTGGGCCATAAATTTTAAAAGGCTGTTTATGAAGCAATTTTAAGAGGAGAGTAAGGAAGAACAGCAAATTTAGGTGTGGATTTCAAAAAGCCTTGGCATGATCTCTAAAACTTTTGCCCACACAAGCAATTGTAGAGAGCTACTCAGAGTCTTTCTTTCCCAGGTGAATATTTTTGATGCTACAAATTTAGCTCAAATATTAATTTTTATTTTCATAACATTCCCATTCTCTCCTCTTTCAGTCTGTCTCTCTCTTTTCCCTATTATATCTGTCTTTAAATTTGTATTACTACTAGCTTATACTTGACCAAGCTTAGAACAACCCAGTGTGAGAAAATGGTTTAAACATCACAGTTATGGAATGGTTATTAGGAATGCTGGTTCAAACATGCTGTTTATCTGATCAACTCTCAATGAAGGGCTTTTTAAAATTTTAACACAAATTTTGTAGCATTCTGTCGATTCATATTTTGATTCTCAAAAATAACTATTTCCAGGTTGTCCCTACTGAGTATTTTGGACTCGTATATCGAATGGAAACTCAGGGAACACCACTCTGTAAGAGCAGGAGGTAAAGGCAGATGTGAGGAAGGCAGGGAACGTAGCAGACTCGGGTTCTCCATTCTCCAGGGAGAACCTCCAGAGCTATAAATGCCCACCAAACCCACAGCAAGGCCTGCTAGGAGTAACTTCTAAGTTTTTGTCTCTCTCACTCTCTCATATTCCTACCTTCTCGTAAGACATTCACTCCCCTTTTCTTTGAAACCTATAATGTTGGGATCGACTTAAACTTCGTATAGGTGTTCAAACCTATTGTAAAATTCACTGTTTAACCTATTGCAATCTGGGCTCTTTCCCTTTGCCTCAGAGTAATTCTCTTACACCACTCCATTCTCCTCCTACTTCTCTGACTTCCCTTGGTTTCATGAGGGGCTTCTTTTTTTTCTGTCTTCTAAACTTTTGATGATCTTGTTTTTTGTTGTTGTTGTTTGTTCGTTTTTTGTTTGTTTTTTCTTTCACATACTTTATCTGAAAGATGTCATTTTATTTCAGGGTATTATCTACAGCCTATTAAAGACTTCTGCAATGGATTTCTCCAGTAGAGACTTCTCCTGGGAAAAAAACATATTTATCTCCTTTGAATATCTATGCCTGAAATTCAGTCTCTTTCATCTTGACTTCCTCAATCAGTCTCCCTTCCCTGCTCCTTCTCCTGTGACCTTCTCTACAACCCTTTCTCTTACATTATTCACTGCTGAACTACTTTTAAAAATAAATCATGCAGATGTTATTTTTAAAATATTTCTTGATCCTGATATCACCCGAAGAAAATCAAAAGGTCTCCTCCTAGAATATGGTTTCCTGAGGGTAATGAGTGTTTTAAATTAAAAACCGTTAGAGATCAACAGGCATTGGAAGAGACTTTTTCCCCCATCTACATGAAGATAGGACCCATCAAGGAGAACATTTCTTCTTGTTCCCCTCCCCACATTATCTTATTATCCATTATAGGAAAGAAGACCAAAAAAATGTAACTATATCTGAACAGACACTTTTTCAAGATAACGACTGTCTTCAAGGAACATTTAAATTCCAAAGAGAACTATTTTCACAAGTTAATTTCTGTCCTCCCTCCAATCTTTTTCACTAGTAATTATTTATTGTTCCTTAATAGAATTTCTCTTCTTTCCCCCTTCCATAACCTGTTTTACCAGGCAGGGTCCAAGCTCCATTCTTTCTGTAACCTCAAGATGGTATATATGCTCATGTACCACATTTGGAAAGCTGGGTCTTCATTCCCAAATAGAACTGAGTAAGAACAAAAACATGGAAACCTATTAAGCTTTTGAAGACTTTATATTGTCAAAGAATCCACATGTTATGCTTACAAAGACTTCTAATTATTCAAATCCTAAATCAGATAATTCTGTAAGCCAGATTGCAAAGCTGGGCGCCATCAAACATACATACTACTTTCGACATGTCCAGAGAGAATGAAAGATAGACTTGAAAAATACTTCCCAGAGGCCAAAGCCATGAGGTCATGGAAAACAGGGTACTGGAGAGCTCCTCACAGAGAACAGGGTGCTGGAGAGCTTCTCACCAAGGTAAGAATCAGTGACAGTCAGACAGGCTCTATAAGAAACTTACTCTAAGGGAAGCAATCTTTGCAGTTCATATCCAACAGCTCTTGATAATCCCTGTGGACAAATGACTGACATTTCTCACTTTTTCCTATTTAAAATAGATATTATTACAGTTATCCTAGTCTTAATCCACCATTGTAAACTTAGTGTGTGTGTATTGGTAGAGGGGGCAGGGTGGTGGGGAACATATTTGTCTTTCATTTCATAGGTTGCCAGGTGCTGAATGGGACTTAGAGAGGCTTTAATATATTCCTTATATGACACTTAGGTATTGTGGGAAAGATGATTTTCTTCTTATCCATGGTAATGAAATCTTACCTTTTACAAAGCCATCCAAAATAAAGAGTACATTGGTAGCTTTTTTTGCAGCTGGTTCGTTGTGTTGATATGACTTGGTTCTGGCTTCTAGAACAAAAATAGTATGTGCTTCTAGGTTTTTCTCTTAAAAGGATATCCTTCCCTTGCTCCCTTTTCTTTTCCCAGTTGTGGGAAGGTAAGGGCTGGGCATCAATTGCAAGATGGAAGTCACATATTGTGAAGGTTGGAGCACTGATATAGATGGAGGATTTATTCTTGAGGCTTGTTGAACTATCATGCAAGCCAAATGACTTGTTTGGGGATTTGGGGACCTTCTTTATCCCATCATCAAACCAGTATCATAATTAATGTAAATTAAATAAAGATAAAAAGTATCCAAAGAGGCCAACATAATTAATTCAACTTTATTATTAAATCATGTGTTCATTTGAAGAGTTTTGTGATTTTTACTTTTTCAAAAGCAATTCCAAACTTTCTCCAAAATCTGCAATAGCAAAGTCATACATGTGTACACAGTTATTTTTCCTTTCACCCATCATCAATTTACTTGAGGGATATAGTGAGATATAGACTGGAAGTAGGACACTATTGGTGGACAGACGAAAATGAGATAATCAGATTCCACCCTCTTTGGATATGTATTTTTGGCTCCTTTGAATTCAAATGGCAGATACTTATATTGTTGCATGTTTTTGTTAAATATTAACTTATAGTGGCCCAAATCACCAAGAGTTGAATTGCAAATGAACACAAAAATAATGAAAAGTGAACTTAATTTGAGAAATTTAGGGAAGGGATATGAGTAATCACATTTATGAGAGAGCTGAAACATTGAAGGCCAGGGATTTCCTTGACTCTGAAAATAGAGAAAATTCTAAAGGCCAATCCATTTGAGCCTGGTCAATATATTGCGAGGGAACTAGATATTTCTCTTCTCTCTGGGTCCTCTCCTTCTTTGGCCACAGAGATTATCCTGGATTATCTGTGTGAGCTGTAAATGCCATCAAATTTTCCTTGTAAGACAGAGGCATGGCCGGGCATGGTGGCTCATGACTGTAATCCTAGCACTTTGGGAGGCTGAGGCAGGTAGATCACTTGAGGTTAGGAGTTCAAGACCAGCCTGGCCAACATGGTGAAACCTCATCTCTGCTAAAAATACAAAAATTAGCTGGGCATGATGGTGCTTCACTGTAATCCCAGCTACTCTGGAGGCTGAGGCAAGAGAATCTTTTGAACCAAGGAGGCAGAGGTTGTGGTGAGCCGAGATCATGCCACTGCACTCTAGCCTGGGCAACAGAGAGAGACTCTATGTAAAAAAAAAAAAAAAAGAGAGAGACAGAGAGAAAGAGAGGCAGAGGGAGATTTGACACATAGGGAAGAGTATGTAAAGAGCAGCAGAGATTGCAGGGATGCAGGCACAAACCATGGAATGCCAATGAATGCTAGCAGCCACCAGAAGCTAGAAGATGCAAGGAATAGGTTCTTCCTCAGAACCTCTATACAGAAGGTCGCCTTGCCCACATCTGATTTTGGTCGTCTGGCTTCCAGGACTGTGACAGAATACTTTTCTGTTGTTTTTAGCCACCAAGGCTGTAGTGAATTTTTTTTTTTTTTTACAGCAGCTTAAGGATATTAATACAGTGGGCAAGTTATAACTAGATAACATACTTTGAATTGTCTTCTTTTAAATAAGTGTACATCTCAAGGTTACTCACTAATTCATTCCATTTTCTCTGTAAGTAGAGTTCTTTCCTATAATTGACTGTGGGTGCACATGTGTGTATGTGTAGTCATGCTGACTTTGCCCTTTCAGTATTTAAGTAGACAGAGTGATTCTATGGCAATCTTTTCTACATGCCTCATTCTTTCTTGCTGTTTATGACTTCAGTTTTTTGAGCCTGTTTTTGTCAAAAAAAAAAAGTTGTGAGTAAGTTCATTACTTCAAGTAGTTTCATCTGTTACCCTGCTCTTTGCTGATACATGCAAATACAATTACTGCTTTGCCTGGCCTGGCAGTAGGATAGACATCTGATGGATGAAATGCTTTATAAGGTATTTTACTTTTCTAAGCATTGCATAGGCTTTTCTTAGGGTCATATCCATGATGGATAGACTATATGTTTTCAAAAAGTAAACAACTAAGATTTAGAAGTCAGCAAATTGGTCTATAGACAAGGTCAGTCAAAGTCTTTGCTGTATTAAGCCTATGCTCTACTGGGGAAGATGTACAAGAGAGGTATGGATAATATTTGACAAATGTTAAATTACTGTGTTTGTATCCCTCTCCCCCATAAACCATGTTTCATCACAGTGATTTTTTTTTAAATTATACTTTAGGTTTTAGGGTACATGTGCACAATGTGCAGGTTTGTTACATATGTATCCATGTGCCATGTTGATTTCCTGCACCCATTAACTCATCATTTAGCATTAGGTATATCATGCTGTCCCTCCCCCCTCCCCCAACCCCACAACAGTCCCCAGAGTGTGATGTTCCCCTTCCTGTGTCCATGAGTTCTCATTATTCAATTCCCACCTATGAGTGAGAACATGAAGTGTTTGGTTTTTCGTCCTTGCGATAGTTTACTGAGAATGATGTTTTCCAGTTTCATCCATGTCCCTACAAAGGACATGAACTCGTCATTTTTTATGGCTGCATAGTATTCCATGGTGTATATGTGCCACATTTTCTTAATCCAGTCTATCATTGTTGGACATTTGGGTTGGTTCCAACTCTTTGCTATTGTGAATAGTGCCGCAATAAACATACATGTGCATGTGTCTTTATAGCAGCATGATTTATAGTCCTTTGGGTATATACCCAGTAATGGGATGGCTGGGTCAAATGGTATTTCTAGTTCTAGATCCCTGAGGAATTGCCACAGTGACTTCCACAATGCTTGAACTAGTTTACAGTCCCACCAACAGTGTAAAAGTGTTCCTATTTCTCCACATCCTCTCCAGCACCTGTTGTTTCCTGATTTTTTAATGATGGCCATTCTAACTGGTGTGAGATGGTATCTCACTGTGGTTTTGATTTGCATTTCTCTGATGGCCAGTGATGATGAGCATTTCTTCATGTGTTTTTTGGCTGCATAAATGTCTTCTTTTGAGAAGTGTCTGTTCATGTCCTTTGCCACTTTTTGATGGGGTTGTTTGTTTTTTTCTTGTAAATTTGTTTGAGTTCATTGTAGATTCTGGATATTAGCCCTTTGTCAGATGAGTAGGTTGCAAAAATTTTCTCCCATTCTGTAGGTTGCCTGTTCACTCTGATGGTAGTTTCTTTTGCTGTGCAGAAGCTCTTTAGTTTAATGAGATCCTATTTGTCAATTTTGGCTTTTGTTGCCATTGCTTTTGGTGTTTTAGACATGAAGTCCTTGCCCACGCCTATGTCCTGAATGGTATTGCCTAGGTTTTCTTGTAGGATTTTAATGGTTTTAGGTCTAACATTTAAGTCTTTAATCCATCTTGAATTAATTTTTGTATAAGGTATAAGGAAGGGATCCAGTTTCAGCTTTCTACATATGGCTAGCCAGTTTTCCCAGCACCATTTATTAAATAGGGAATCCTTTCCCCATTTCTTGTTTTTGTCAGGTTTGTCAAAGATCAGATAGTTGTAGATATGCGGCATCATTTCTGAGGGCTCTCTTCTGTTCCATTGATCTATGTCTCTGTTGTGGTACCAGTACCATGCTGTTTTGGTTACTGATCACAGTGATTTTATTGGGGTTGTGCATGGAAAGGAGGTGTTGACAAATGCTTCTTCAGGAAGAAAGAAGACATAGACATAGTGAAAGTCTATGTCACAAAGCAGGCAGACAGAACACTCCCTTCTTTCACTGGCTTATGGGCAGAAAAAGAGAAAGAAAACATAAGATGAGAAGGAAAACAGTCAGACATGGGGTTTTGATAAAGGATGTGCCCTTTAAGGAAAATCAAGGCAACAAGGATTTTGGCCCATCCACCCATTAGGTCTCTGGGATGAGCCCATGAACAGAGTGGCCAGACAAAATGAAATGGCCCACATCAGGCAAGTAGGTGGATTGGCATACACACACTGAGTCAGAGCTCTGTTTTTCCTCCTGAAACTCCCTTAGGTACTGTGTAATGTGAATGTTGAGTTGACAGCCCAGTCCCTGGCCAAGCCAAGCACACTCAACCACAAGCTCATCAGATATAGATGTCAGCAGCAGACACTAACAGAAAGCCCAAGGGTGGGACTGAGCCAACCACAGCTCACTGGATCCCAGCCAAGTACACAAACAAGGCAGCACAGGATGGTGGTTAAAGTCATGGGCTATGGAGCAGTCTGCCTGGGTACAATTCTTGTCTTTGTAGTAACTTTGCATAAATCATATTGCCTCTCTCTGCCTCAGTTTCTCCAACTGTAAATCTTAATAAAGGTACAAATGCTCTTAGACTTATAATCGGATTATGGCCCAATAAACCCATTGTAAATTGAAAATATCATAAGCTAAAAGTGCATTTAATAGGCCACACATGGTAGCTCACACCTGTAATCCCAGCACTTTGGGAGGCCGAGGTTGGTGATCACCTGAGGTCAGGAGTTCGAGACTAGCTTGGCCAACGTGGTGAAACCCCATCTCTACTGAAAATACAAAAATTAGCTGGGCATGGTGGTGCATGCCTGTAATCCCAGCTACTCAGGAGGCTGAGGCGGGAGAATCACTTGAACCCTGAAGGCAGAGGTTGCAGTGAGCCAAGATGGCATCACTGTACTCCAGCCTGGGCAACAGAGAGACTCCATCTCAAAATAAAAAAGTGCATTTAATATATCTAACCCACTGAACATTATAGCTTAGCCCAGACTACCTTAATTAAATGTGCTCAGAACACTGACATTAGCCTATGGTTGGGCAAACTCATCTTACACAAAGCCTATTTTATAATGTGTTGAATATCCCATGTAATTTATTGAATACTGTAGTGAAAGTGAAAAACAGAATGGTTTTATGGGTACTCAAAGTAGGATTTCTACTGAATGTGTATTGCATTCATACCATCATAAAGTCAAGAAGCTTTAAGATAAATTATTGTAGGACAGGAACTGTCTGTGTTTACCTGACAGAGTTGTTTTGTGATGATTAAATTAAGCAATGCACATAATCAACTTAGAACAATTCTGGGATTATAATAATCATTCATTAAACATGCTTGAGTTACCCAAGAACCAGCATGAGGCCAGGAAATTCCCTTTCCATATTGCTGTGATGACACATAAATACTTCCCCCTTTTCCAACTTGAGGAAAGCAAGGAGTTCAGAAGATACATGTAAAAGATGAAATAATTATATCAAACAAATCAAGAGACGATTTAAACCCTTGGATTGAATTAAGTTTTAAAGTGAAATATACTACATAGAATTTCTTTTTCACTTTTCCTTGCTCCTAGCTGGTGAGATTGGGGACAGGCTCATGAGTAAGACCACGTTAGTTAATAGACTAAGAAAAAAAGACTTCATTTTCTTTGCCTTTAATAAATTGTAGTGTAGGTTAAAGCCTGGTTCTGGGCCCAAGTAAATGAATGACCATTTTCTGATAGTAATGATCTGTGACAAAACTTCAAGTGAATAAATTCATGTATAAAATGCGTCGAAGCAGGAACTTTAGAGCCAGGGAAGAACTCCCTGAGAAGGTAACATTGGAGCTTAGACTTGAATTTGAGAAGGAGCCACGCTGACTTATATTTGGAGGAAGAACTTTTCAGATAGATGGAGTAGCAATGCAAAGGTCTGTTGGCCACAAGAATTGCTGTGTTTTCGGAACAGAGGGAGAGCCAATGTGCCCAGAATGATGGAGATGGAGGCACAGGCCATGGAAGTATTTCCAGGCTGTGGTAGGGAGTCTAGGTTTTATTCTAAAAGTAATGAGAAAACATAGAATATTTTTAATCAAAGAGTAAGATGACAGATGTACATTTTTACAAGTCACTTATATGCATGGAATATGGATTCTAAAGGGAAATTAGTGGAAGAGATGTAGACTGTCCACTGTAGGTAATCCAGACAAGTGAACATGATTTGAACTAGAGTGATGACAGTGGATATGGGAGAAAGTGGGTGGATACAGAATATATTTGAGTAGTAGAGACAACAGTTTGTGCTGATACATTAGTTGTGAAGTTGAGAAATTAACAACTTCTTGAATTTTGGCCTTGGCATTGGTGGACAAAAATAAATAACCCTTACTGAGGTGAGAAAGAACGGTTTTGGGGGTTTGTGGCCTCAAGACAGAACAGGCATCAAATATTCTGTTTTGAATGTATTTAATTTAAGGTGCTTACTACACAGCCATGTGTAAACACCAAATAAGTAAAAAGTATGAATAAGTCTAAAGCTCTCAGTAAAATTCATGGCTTTAACATCTAAATTTAGGTGTCACCATCCATATAGAGAGATTTGGCATCATGGGACCATAAGCAATCATCTATTTGGAGAATGTAGATAAAGAAAAGGAGAGTGCTCAGATCTATTTAGGATAAAGCAAAACCAAAACACAACACATAAAAAACAAAAATGTTTCTTATCTGTCTTTTGTGTATCTGCCAGTACAGTGGAAAAGTGCACGAAGGATACAAGCTAAACTTGGAACATGGATTCTGACATGGTTGTGGGATTGGAGGAAGTTGAAGGAAAATGTTACCTTTTTGCTTTATACATTCTGTATTGTTTGAAGACACATGGCTTCAAACATGGAAAATATCATAACTAATACATGTACCTTATAGATAATTTAGAAGATAATACCAAGCCAAAAAATAAAAGAAACTTAATTCATAACCCCACACTCAGAAGCAACTACTGCTAACATTTTAACATATAGCCCTCCGGACTTTTTCTTGTACAAATGTATTTAGACATAGAACTTTAAGTATTTTATTTTTAGTATTTCACAAAAAAAGTTCTCCAGAGTTTGTGTTGTCAGTTTTCATTCTATCCCAAGTTGATTTTTCTGAACTCCTAAGTTTTCATACCATTTATAACTTTGATTTATACCATTCTGAATGGTATAAATGGCAGAACGATTTATACCATTCTGCTTATCCTACTTTTATATCCTTTGACTACCTGTAGTTCCACTTGTGTGCCCTCTCAGAAGCCCAGATTTAATGTATCACACTTGAAATGTATGTTTCCCCAATCTGCACATTCTGAATTTTCCAAACCAGAATTTTCAGGCAGGTTCTTATCCCTGACCTATTCCTTTCTCTTACTTTCCATATCTAAAGAGTTAACATGTTCTGTATCTTTTATACTCTGTACATCCTTTAAATCCAAATTTAGATATCCTTGTTACCACTGCTTACATTCAAGCTTTTAATTTTTTATTGTTGTGACAGCTATTCAATTCTTTTGTTGCTGTGTTATAATCTGATTTTTCTAAAAAAGTAAACCTGAGTATGTCACTCTCTCATCTAAAGCTTCTCAATGACAACCTACTGCCTTCAGGATAAAAGCTGAACTCCATAGTTTCACACAAGCCATTTCCTGATGGGCTTCCTCTGCCTTGGCTGCATTGTATCTTATCACCTTCCTTCTTGCATCTTTATCTCTAGTCACAGGGAGGCACCTGCAGTTTCCAGAATATACTCCAGCCTCCAATTTACCTACAGTTTCTGACAGACTCCCTGGAACCAAATAGTCATTCAATACATGCTTATTGAATACAAAAATATAAGTTTAAGAAGGCCTCTAAAGCTTACAGTGTGGACATGAGAAGTAGCCGACTGTGTGGAGACGAAAAGTCCAAGTGAAAACATGAGCCGCAAATATCAAAAGGATTCAGAATCAGGAAGGAGTATTTGAAAGTATAGGGATGTAGTATCCAGGGATTCATATTCGAATCCAGTGCTGTCCAATAGAAACATGATGTGAGTCACATAGCTAATTTCAAACTTCCTAGTAGCCACATTTAAAAAAATGAAAATAAACAGGTAAAAATAGCTTTATTAATATAATTAATATAGCCAATATATTGAAAATATTTTCATTTCAACATGTAATTAATATTTAAAAATTAATATTAAAATGATTGAGATATGTTATGTTTTGAATACTAATCAAAATCTAGTACAGGTGTATATACATCATGTCATTACTTTTCTTTTTAAAGTTTTATTTATTGACTTATTTATTTATTTTGAGACAGAGTCTCGCTCTGTCGCCCAGGCTGGAGTACAGTGGTGTGATCTCGGTTCACTGCAACCTTCACCTCCTGGATTTAAGCAATTCTCCTGCCTCAGCCTCTTGAGTAGCTGGGATTACAGGCACATGCCACCAAGCCCGGCTAATTTTTGTATTTTTAGTAGAGATGGGGTTTCACCATGTTGGTCAGGCTGGTCTCGAACTCCTGACCTTGTGATCCGCCCACCTCAGCATCTCAAAGTGCTGGGATTACAGGTGTAAGCCACCGTGCCCGGCCTAAAGTTTTATTTTTTTAATCAACTTGATTAATAAAATAATTTTTCATTAAGTTGAAACAGTAAGATTTTTTGTTGTCGTTTTTTCTTTGATTTTTTTTTTTTTTAAGACAGGGTCTCACTGTGTTGCCCAGGCTGGAGTGCAGTGGTGTGATCAAGGCTCACTGAAGCCTTGACCCCCCTAGGCTCAGTAATCCTCCCACCTCAGCCTCACAAGTGGCTGGTACTACAGGCGTGTGCCACTACACCTAGCTAATTTTTATATTTTTTGTAGAGATAGGGTTTCACGGTGTTGCTGAGGCTGGCCTTGAACTGGGCTCAAACAATCCTTCCACCTCAGCTTCCCAAAGTGCTGGGATTACAGGCATGAGCCAGCATGCCCATCCTGGTATATAGTTCTGTAAGTTTAGCATATGTATAGAATCATGTAATCATCCATAAAAGAAGGATACAGAACATCTGTATCACTCCAAAAAATTCTTTTTTAAAAATTGACATGTAATAATTGTACATATTTCTGGGATACATAGTGATGTTTTAATACATGCACTATATAGTAATCAGGTCAGGATAATTAGTATATCCATCTAAAACTTTCCTCATTTCTTTATGTTGGGAGCATTCAATATCCTCCTTCTAGCTATTTGAAATTACATAATATATTATTGTTAACTATAGTAATCCTACAACTTACAGCACATAGTAATATACTCAATATATACAATATAATTAAGCCACATTCTCAATATACAGTAGTCACATATATTGCTCATATGTACAATAGGTAGTATACACATCATAATGCAGATTAGGGCTCCGTAATCACATGTGGCTAGTGACTACTGTATTCCTATAAAATCTCCTTCTACAAAATAATAAAATAATAAATATAATAATAAATAAATATAAAATATAAAATAATCTTCTACAGAGAAGAAGCTGGAGTTCTTTTTTGTCACCTTGAATATCAGTGAATTGAAATCTCTAAAATAGTACAGGGTGGCCGTGATCTGTAAACCAACTTGATGACAGTACCCCACCCTTCCCTTCAATAAATACGCTGTGAGCCCAGATAGAGAAACCTAGTACCTTTATTAGATAAGGACACTAATTATAGTGAGGTAGGGCGCATTCATTCACATCCTCTGGTACTTCTGGAGAAGCAGGAGTAATGATGTGTCAGAACCGATAAAAGGTGCTCAGAAACATATTGCCTGCTTTTTGTCCATAGGGAATACACATCTGTGACTAAAGACATATTAGACTTTCTATGAAATACTCAACACGCAATCTTTATAAGGAAAATTTTCACTATTAGGCTATTTTTTAATACACCAGAGTTTAATTTATGTATTTTTTTCTGATGTAATGTTCCAACTCTTGGAAAGGTAGTTTATGAAATTTTTAAAAAAGAAGAAGCGCAAAATATTACACTAAAAGCAGAAAATCCTTTTACATATTAAATTAATTGGCTATTTGAACAATGTCCTAGTTTTCACCATATCTGCAAGCATCTCGTGATATGATATACAACAAATATCAGCAAATGTTATTCTTCTATAGAGTCTTTTCTTATGTCACTACTCCTGATTATATTACCCACAAGGAGAAAACATTTATGGTATTATTTAGCTTTTTTGTTTTTTAACATTCAATAAGCATTTAATTAGTTTCTCCTATGTCTATTTCAATAAAGAAGCTAGATTTTCTTTACTGATTTTGATTTGATTTTTTTACCAAACTTAGACATCTTTTCAAATTTGGCACTAAAATAAGAACAATAAGAATACTTAATTTGTATTACAAATAGCAAAGATTGATGCATGTAGACCACAGAAACTTGGCTACAAAGCTAGGCTTTTGGAGCTAGTAATATGAAGTCTCTCTAATGATGTATAGTTCTTCATGACCCATATTTGGTTCAAACTTAGCCCTTTACAGGTGTGGGAAGGTGGGGCAGAGTGGGAAACAAATCAGGTTCTATTAGCAGATTGGGGAGTGAAGGGGGTTCGAAGTGAAGTAAGTCTACCAGCTATTGCACAAATAATGAGTTTTGAATATTGCAGGGAAAAGTGTGGTTATTTGTTGCAGGAAAATAAAGTACCTGCCATTTCTGCATTTGTTTCAGGTTAAATAAATGTTTAAATATATTTTTGAGAAAGACGTGTGTTCATGGAAACCAGTAATTTTAATTCTAAAAATCATGACATAATTTTCACTTTTTTCTTCTCAAACCCATGCTTCCCAGTTGATCTTAAATTGGGACCCCTTCCTCACAAGTTTTAAACAGGTCTAATTCATGACAGTTCATATCCATATCTGAAATTAATGGCAGTGAATCTCTATGCCAGTGGTCACGATCACATGGCTCCATTCAGTTCCCAGAAGGACAATAGTGAGTCAAACTTCTTTAACCCCCATCAGGCTTCAGGGAGAGAGAACTTTCTCATCAAGGAGATCCTTGAGAACCCTGTTTTAAAGTCAGCTCCCGTCATATTGAACCTACAATTTTACTGCAATGTGTCTGCTAATTATCTTATACAATCATACACATTTATTTTATTTAGAGAACTGTTTCCTCTGCTTCTTCTAAGTTAATTTTCTAAAACTATTTTCTATAGAACCAGAAATAATTCGGCCAGAGGGAATTGTCAAAGCTAGTCCGTAACAATAGAAGAATGAGGTTTAAATAATTTATATTGGCCCAGGATTTACTTTTACTTATAGAAAACTTTTTAAAATTGCTTTTAAAGGCTTCTGTATTGGGCCTTTTTGTTTGTTTCTCTGTTTCGCATTTGCTATTTATTTATTTATTTATTTATTTATTTTTTGAGATGGAGTCTCCTTCTGTCACCCAAGCTAGAGTGCAATGGCATGATCTCAGCTCACTGCAACCTCCAGGGTTCAAGTGATGCCGGTGCCTCAGTCTCCCTTGTAGCTGGGATTACAGATGTGTGTCACCATGCTCAGCTAATGTATGTATTTTTAGTAGAGATGGAATTCTGCCATGTTCCTCAGGCGGGTCTCAGACTCCTGAGGCTGAAGCAATCCACCCACCTTGGACTCCAAAAGTGCTGGGATTACACATGTGAGCCACTGTGCGCAGCCTGCTTTTGCTTTATTAAAGACAAAAATATAAAGTTACTTTCTGAGGGATTAAGTAGTACACTAGGTGTATTTAATACAGTTACTTCACTTGGTTAGTCACTCTGTAGCCACTAAAAGTACAAATCCAATATTTAATAAGACTTTAATAAGAAGAAATAATTAATGAAAAATTAAAATTAATTTATAGCATTTAGACCAACTATAGTGAGGCATGTCTTAATAAAGCTTCTTTTAAAAAGGGAGGGAGACCGGGCATAATGGCTCATGCCTGTAATCCCAACACTATGATAATCCCAGCACTGTGGGAGGCTGAGGCAGGAGGATCACTTAGCCCAAGAGTCTGAGACTAGCCTGGGCAACAGAGTGAGACTCTGTCTCTACAAAACAATAAAAAGATTAGCTGTGCACGGTGGCATGCACCTGCAGTTCTAGCTACATGGGAGGCTGAGGCACAAGGATCAGGTGAGCCTGGGAGGTCAAGGCTGCAGTGAGCTGTGTTTGAGCTACTGAACTCCAGCCTGGGCATTATAATGAGATCCTGCCTCAAAAAATTAAAATAAAATAAAAAGTAAATAAAAAGGGAGAAGGAGTTATTATCAAGGCCAAAAGTAAAAATTATAGTGAGATTGATGTTCAAAGTTAATAACAACTGTGATTTTAACATGTTCTGATGTAGGCTTTACTGTCAAGTAGTTAAAAAAAAAAAAAAAAAGACTCAACCTCCATTTATGGGACAGTCAGTGGCCTGTGGCAATCTGTAAGGATGAGAGAGAGAAAAAAGCAGGATTAACATCTCACTCTCCCATGGGTCTGAACCATGGGACCTGCAAATCCCAAGACAGAGGGAGACTCATACAAGGTCACTTGGGATTAGGCATGCAAACTAATGGCCTTACTAATTGTTCCAAGGGGTCCTGTGATTGGGCGTGAAGCCAGCACACTTCAGCCAACAAAGCCTTTCAATTAGGTACAGTCGTAATGCCAAGTTCCTCAGCAAGAGCATGTGAAAAGGCTCCTTTTGACTTTTGATCAAATCCATTTAAAATCTTTGCCATGGGACCCTGAAAATCACCCTTATAAAATATGCCTGGAATGTCTCATACCTGGGAACTAATATTATATGTTATTCTTACTATAGAGCTTACGACCAATGAATTGGTTCATAACGCTCTCAAGTAAATGGATTTCAAAACAAAACACTGCTGTAGATCAGGCTGGAGACTGGAAATCCACCCACATTTGCCAGCAATGTCAGACTATCTGCTTTTGAAGGCAGGGTCCTTGTCTTACACCTCTGTGCAGGTGCAGAGCCCAACATATGGTGACATTTCATGAATTGTTTTTCTGATTGTATCGATAAGATAAACAGTGGATTCCTTGAGCTTGTAAAATACGCCTCAAACAAATAGGTGGTTTACGGTTTGGAAGACTCTTTTCTACTCTATTTTCTTGGCTACCCATGGTGAGACTTGAAATATTTGTGCTTTTAGGATAGCAGAAGAGCTTTTTTTCCCACCCCAGGAAATCCAGCACAGTGGCAGTGTGCCGGCTTCGTGGTGGTTGTCTAATCCCTCCTGCTTTGGAACGCTCATTTGTGCGAGATGTGAAGTCTTCTGCCTTAGATCTGATCACAGAACTATGGAGAAGGGCTTTCACTTCAGTACACTTTATTTTCTTTTCAAGTGTAAGAAAAACAAGGTTGGACCTACACGTAGTCCTGGATACTTTGTTTTCAGCTCTTATTTGTCTTTTCTATTGAATTTTTGGTGACAATAGTGATTCACAACCAAAAGAAGTATTCAGATTTATTCTCTTCAAAAGGGATACTCCCATAATTTCAACTCTGCTGAGGTAGATACAATAAGGGAAGTTAAAGAACCCCAAAGCAAAAGAGTTAGGACAGACTGCAGCAATTTCTGTGGCCTGTGCACACAATCATCTGCCTGTTCTACCAAGCTCCCCTATGTGGAATCAAACAAGTCTTCAGAGAAAGGAATTCAATTTGTTGTTTTTCTGGTAAGGAATGCAGGAATTTAGGAGACATTGAACACTTACATCTTAACCATGAAAGTTTGCAGAATGTAATCTGGAAAAATATACTTTTATAAATTTAAACAATATTTGCAAATTCAAATGCCTATAGAGACCAACAAGGTAAGAAATAAATTTGTGAAGTGGGGCAGGTATTAGATGAAAGAAGTGTTAAGGCTGTGGCACAGTGGTACATTTATGCCTGTTCCAAAGTTATTCAAATTATTGAACATACACACACACCTTGGGCCAAAAATTTCAGTGGCTATATATAGTTTTATGGCCATTACTTTAAGCCATAGATCCCATCTGGCATTTTGTTTAGGTTGTCCACGTTAGGAAAGTTTTTCCACATGGGACTTAAGCCTAGATCCGCTTACTGTCATGTGACATTTAAAGAGAGGTATGATTTCAAAAGAACTAAAGATTGAGCTATGTGGAAGCAGGACCTTCTTAGCCCTTCCTAATTCACCAAAAGCTCAATCTGCTACTACAATGACCCAGTGAGGACTGTGTCTGGACCCTCATTCAGTACTACTCTCCTTGAGCTCCCCCTAGAGGTCAGAGTCCTCCATTAACAGGCCCCCTGCTGTTACTCAGCCTCTTCTGAAAGGTGAGATAAATACGCTGGAATAGGAGTGGTACTGGTGTTGTTGATGCTAAGAAAAGAACAATCAAAAGAGAACTAAGAACAATATTTATATATATTTATTCCTCACGTCTTGTTCAATAAATATTGAGGGCATACTACATGCATAAAATTATGATACGTGTTCTGGACAATACAGAAATCACCAATACAATACCTCACTCTTTGGGGGAAACTAAAAGCCCGCATGAAGCAACCATTCTTTCTGCCATCTTAACCATTCTTTCTGCCATCTTAACCATTCTTTCTGAAGTCTTACAATTATCTTTCACTAATTTTTCTACTATGTACTTCTTAAGTAATGATGTTCTTAAGAATTCTTTTTGAACTTTCTTTCCTCATTTTATAGACCTTTATTTAGGTATGCCTGTTCTTTCTTCTGGTTTCAGTTGCCACCTATTTTCTGAAGATTTTCACCTTTGTATCTCTATATCTCTAGACTGCACCCTTCCTGAGTGACAGACTTAAGCTCACAATTTTCTGCTGGAATTCTCCCTTAGAATATTTCAAAGTCAATTCAAATCCAACGTATCCCAATGAAAAGTCAAGGCCACAAGTATTTGGTGCCATATGTGTGATACTAGCAATAAGTGCTATGAATCTAGATCACTTTGAGCTGAGATGCCTGGGAACGACTTATGGCAGAGGTAGACATGGGCAAGACTTCAAACAAGGGATTGTTATTGGGCAACACTGAACAAAATCAGGAGCACACCTACCATTGTTTCTTTTCTTCCTTTGTTTCTTTCTTTTTCTTTTTCTTTTTTTTTGGAGACAAAATGTCACTCTGTCACCCAGGCTGGAGTGTAGTGGTACAATCACAGCTCACTATAGCCTTAACTTCCTGGGCTCAAAAGATTATCCTGCCTTAGCCTCCTTATCTGGGACTACAGGCCAGTGCAGCCACACCTCAATAATTTTTAAATTTTCTGTAGAGATGAGGTCTCACTTATTGCCTAGGCTGGTCTCGATCTCCTGGTCTCAAGCAATCCTCCTGCCTTGGCCTCCCTAAGTGCTGGGATTATAGGCATGAGCCACAGTGCACAACCTTATCCCAATACTTTGGAGGTTCAAGCTCAGTTTTGACCTCTATTACAATCCATATATATATATATTTTTTTAAGTGGAAACTTCCCTCTTGGCAATCTTTTTCATTCTGTCTGTTTTATTTTTCCTCTTCTAATTGAGGAGATTGGAGATTGAAGACCAGATAAGCAGAAGTCCCAGCCATATTCAGCTCACCTCAAAAGTATACATATTTTCCAAACATTTATAGATTTCTTGATGCCTAGAAACCGAAAAGGACAATCATGAATCCCAGTTGAGAGGCAGCTTTTGAATGCCAGGCATTTTCTTTATTCACTCTCTCTCCACTTAAGAGTGTGGCTCTGGCTCTGCCTTTATTTCAGCCGGTAGCTGAATGCAGCCTCTCAGGCTCACAGCACTGCCCTGTAATCCTCTGAAAGGACTGCTGTTCTTTCTGTTCCCTCCCTAGCAGTGTGGCACTTCCAGCTTAAGCAACTCTCAGCCCAACTGAACTCTTTTATAATCCCACCAGGCAAGCTCTTTTGATACTTATTTCAAAATAAAATAGATGTTTTCTTCTTTATATCTTATGCAATGTTGTTTAGAAGGAACATGGAGAGGATTTTCTGTTCCCTGAGTAATCACAGTAGTTGCTTTTCTTCCTAGAATTGTAGATAATTAAGAACATGATTTTTTTTTTTTTTTTTTTTAGTGTACAACTAGGTACACCATGAAAATCTTAGCTGTGTTGTACTTTTTCATGAGAAAAAAAGTATCCTTTTTACTGTGATAGCCTCAGGGGTGAAATAAGTTATACTATGACAGCTTACAAAAAAGGCAATATCGTTGTGAAAATTCACTAGAAAACAAGAGGCTCTGTTGAAGAGTTCTAATGTCTTGTGGTTTTTCCTTCCAAAATGACAGTTATTAAAATTTTTTAAATTTTATTTATTTTTTTGTAGCCTTTTTATAGAAAACTGTCCATTTCATTTATCAACCAGAGTCATGAAAAAGATCTTTTATAATTGCATCTACTGAAGTTAATTAGGCATATTATATATCATGGCTTGTTTACCATAATACTGGCTTTGTTCTTAATTGAAGTGTTATTTGGTGAGTCTGTTTAATGAAGGGCTATGTGTTTTCTTTTGTAATTCTAAAAGTCACAAAAAATTTAGCCCAGATGAATAAATGAAGTTAAGAAGCATTTGAAGAAAGAAAAGAAGTCTCCCAATTTTTGCTAGTTTATTAAGCTAGTGCTTGCATTGGAAAGTAGTGAAAAATCTGTTTTGTTTTTAAAGGCAAAACTAGGCAACATCTCACTTTGCTTAGGTTTTGGTGGGATAGTCATTTGGCTTTTAAAAATGCATCCTACAGATACAAGAGCATGCACAGACTAGGAACCGGCATGACTTGTTTCAAAGTTAAGGACACAAATATGGTTATAATATAGTCATCTCCACCGTACCTCCACCAATCAATCATTTACTCCCCTGTACCTCTTTTTAGAAAACAAAGCAAAACAAAATAAAATGATATCTGTCTTTAAGACCAAACTTCTCTTTCCCTGCTAGGCAAAAAAAAGAAGAAGAAAAACAAACAAACAACAACAAAAAAAAAAAAAAAAGAAGAAGAAGAAAAATCCAAGAACCCTAACAAGGGTGACACTTGTCCTGATTCCAATACTAAACAGAAAGGAAGCTATCTGCCCAATTAGACTCCTTCTGCCATTGCTGTTCCCTGGCACACAATGTTGATGTTAAGGCCTGAGCCTGCAGATTGATGGACAGTGGGTGTGTACCATCGCTGAGGTGTTCTTGCTGTTATATATACATGCCAGGCCATAGGAGTGTCCTGTATTATGTATGTGCCAAGGTGAAAACTCTTTTTAGTTCATACCACCATGCTCAGCTACTGTTGCTGAAAGCACATAAAATGGGAGGAAAGAGTATTTCAGAGGTGTAAAATAGCATGTGTTACACTTCGAGACAGAAGAGATATGGTCATGTCTAGACAGAGAAATACACTGGAAAACATCACTTTCTAACAGTGGATAACTTTGGACTATAGGATCATAGATGACTTTGTTTCAATTTTCTTAGTCTTCTGCAAGAAAACCACATTACCTTATTATTTAAAAATGTTTTAGTACCCAAAGGAGTAAAAAATCAGTGACAGAGGAAAAAACAAAACCTAGAAGTGATATTATTTTTATTTTTATTATTATTATTATTTTTGAGATAAGTTCTCACTGTCACCCAGGCTGGAGTGCAGTGGCCCAATCATAGCACTGCAGCCTTGAACTCCTGTCTTCAAACTATCCTCCCACCTCAGCCTCATGAGTAGCTGGGACTACAGGAACACACCACCATGAATAGCTAATTTTTAATTTTAATTTTTTTTGGAGAGATGGAGTCTCCCTATGTTGTCCAGGCTGGGCTTGAACTCCTGAGCTCAAGTGGTCCTCCCACCTCAGCCTTCCGAAGTGTTGGGATTATAGGCGTGAACCACTGTGTCCAGCTAGTAATATTTTAAAAAGTGTTACGGGGCAGTACTCAAGCTGTATAAGAAGAAGAAAATGAAAAAAATTAATTCATCAGATTTAATGAAAACATTGATGTAGGAATCCAGTTCTCAAATAAAGCCTGGATCTGGGTACTGGCAGATTCTGTGGAGAAGGTTATAGAGAAATAAGAAAGAATGTAGGGCTGAATTCAGCATGGAAGTTTTTCTCACTTGTTTTTTCTATCTCAAAGGTGCCACCCACAGAGATGCCTGAGAATTTTCCTTAGTCCTTCACTCCCTTCTATTTCAGGATTTTGCTTTATGTCTTTGTTTTCCTGCATCTTGAATGTGGTATATCAAAGTATAAATATTTTTATGCTCATCCTGGTTGGTGTCCTCTGAACTTCTTGGATCTGTTGTTTTGTGACTTTGAGGGGAGACAACCGTCTTGCCCTGCTCAGGTGCAACAGCAGTTAAAAACATGCAGATCATCAACTAAAGTAACTAGAATCAGTCATTAACCATGCCCCTTGTCCCTCTTCCTATCTCCTTTTGGTTTTATTACTATTAAGGCATAGTAAAACCAACAGACCAGGAGATAACTGCCATTGAAAAGGTAGTTTATTATACTCTCAGATCCCAAGAGAAGGAGTACAGGTCATGCCACAGAGGCCGCATAGGGAAGCGCCAGCGCTGGTCCCGAAGCAGAGGGAGAGGGCAAAACTGGTGCCCACGAGCCTTCACCATAGTTTCTATGGGGAAAATGGGCAAGGCAGGGCAATCAGGCTTAGAATGGGAGAGCTTGAAAATTCCAGCAAGTTCTGGGGTATGGGGGTTGTCCCTAGTTGTCTGGCATCTAGCCCTGGGGTGAATTTCAGGGTGTATAGTGGCTTGGAGTGTGAGATAAGGGAGGTGGTTGAGGGTATAGACTCTGAATTGGTTCATTTGTATTTGAATAGTGTGCTGCTGGGGAGGAGAAACCCCTTTGACAAGAGGGGGGACAAAGGAGGCAGGAGGCTAAGGCAAGATGACTCAGGCATATTATCAGGTTGTCCAGAATTTGATGTATCTGGCATATGCATGTAGGATAGATAAAGCATCAAGCTTACAGAAGCAGGTGACATGGTTAATATACCCTTCTCCCTCTCATCCTCTTTCTCTCTCCCTCTGGCTTTCATACTCCTGTGAAGAGGCTCATGACAAAGGTCCAGTGTACTTTGCTAATGCGTGGTGGGTGGAGAGCGGTGGGAGAGTTGAAAATGGGATGGGGCAACAGGATGAATCTCCACTCTTGGGTGCCTCACAGCATCCCCAGTTACCTAAAGAACTTCACTTTACTGAAGGAGTCTTTTTTTTTTTTTTTTTTTTTTTGGAGACAGAGTCTCGCTCTGTCACCCAGGCTGGAGTGCAGTGGCGCGATCTCGGCTCACGGCAAGCCCTGCCTCCCGGGTTCACGCCATTCTCCTGCCTCAGCCTCCCGAGTAGCTGGGACTACAGGCCCCCGCCACCACGCCTGGCTAATTTTTTGTATTTTTAGTAGAGACGGGGTTTCACTGTGGTCTCGATCTCCTGACCTCGTGATCCGCCCGCCTCGGACTCCCAAAGTGCTGGGATTACAAGCGTGAGCCACCGCGCCCGGCCTGAAGAAGTCTTTTGTGTGTAAAATCATAGCTAAGAAAGATGTATCATTAAACTAGCGATAGCTGTGTTATCAAAAATTACCCTAATAATGATGAATAATTTTAAAATTATTAAAATGCCTTTATGCATAATTTTTACTCCAAATTTGAATACTTATTAAGCTATGTATGTGGATATATATGGTTTAGAAAATACGTATTTAGAAAATATAAAGTATATATTTTACAATTTTGATTTGTATATTAAAAATATAAACCCTATATTGTATGTTTTATATTACAAATATATTTATATATGAGATATTACAAATGTTATAAGAATTTAAGTGACAGACAATGCATTTATTACACAGGACATTGACCATTCTTACCAACCTCGAACTTTCTAAATCACGAGTCTCCTTCAAAACCTATTTAAAGTTCCACATCCTTGGGGAACTTGGGAGTAAGCCTTGCTCCCTAACAGGCTAATCCTGCTCATGGTATTGCAGCACTGATTACACTTGCTAATCTACCCCAGGTTATGGCCACAGTGTTCTCCAAATAAAGGTTTTTTTCTGAATATTTCTGATATTCAGAATACAGGATATAGGAATACTCCTATACCTGAGTTTTTATCTTGAGTGTCATTATCTCTCTTCTCCAACTCCCCATGTCCTCACATTCTGTATGCTCAATTACTAGAATTCTATTTTGACCTGTGTTTTGAGTTTTTGCAATATTATCCTGCCTTGCTGCTTAGATCTGCTGAAGGGTTTCTGCCAGTACAGAAGCCCAGTCTTTGTAGATTATAGATTTCCTAGATGGTGATGACAAGCCTGTCTCTTCTGCCAAGTATCTCCTTCTACTATTATTGATGTGTCCTGCCACCCCAAACCTGCAATTTACTAACAGATGAGTCTATTTCTAAATCCTGGATGTTATCTTAAATTAAACCTTACCTTGAGTAACTAACCATGCCTAGATGATGAGTTATAAAATAATATACTAAGCATTCCTGCTAGTTTTGCTCTCTTCTCACACACTTTATGTCAAACACATTGACCTGTTTCGCAGCCAACTGGATTTGGGGAATCACTTCTCCTGTTACATTTGGAGGAGGCGTACTTCCTCCTGTCTACAATTCATCCTTCCACTTGAGTTTGAATTCTCCCTGCTCCCTGCTTCTGAGACCTCTCACATGTGATTATTTGATAAATGTCTACCTCCCACAGTAGGCTGTAATTTGTAGGAGATCAGTGATCTTATTCTATTTTTGATTCCTATTGCACCCCTAATGCCTGGCAGACTGCCTGGCACATAGTAAGTGCTCAATAAATATCTGTTGAATAAACAAATGAAAATGCTAAGGCCCTTGAAGTATGGGACTGCATAATGTAAACTCCATCTTAGAATGTACTGTTATGTTACTCAGACTCTCAAAATATATGTAAATGATGAATGAAGACATTCTTGAAGAAATATATAATTTAATGCTGTGTTAGAATTCATAGGTTTCAGAAGATTAATCTTCAATTTCAGAAAAAAAGTATTCTGCATAGAAGTTTAGACCTAAATAAAAGAAGACATATCCCTAGATGAAAGTTCAGACTAGCTCTCAATGATATGGTGCATTCCTAGGCTCATTTTGATGGTCAATATCCACATTCCTTTTTTGAAATCTGTTTAAATAATTTTCTCCTTTTCATATTGGCAAGAAAACAGAACTGGTTTGATCAAAAGACTCAATGCAGTTTCTAACCATTGCACAAGCCAACAAAAGGCTCACTCTGTGTTCATTTTTGGGTTAGTCCACATCTCCATCATTTATTATGGAATGTAACTGGTATTTCCTGCTTTCACAAAGAAACTCAAACCCCAGTTGAAATATCAAGAACTCAAAAGGATGGGGCTGTGTTCTCTCCATTCGTAAAACAAGGAATCCTCCCTCCACAAAAATCCCAAATAAGAGCTGAGGGCCTAACAACAGCAGTCCCAATTCTGTTTGCTCTGTAGCAGTGCTGTTCAGTAGAAACCTAATGCCAGTTTCTTAAATATAAGCCACATGTGTAATTTAAAATTTTCTAATATCCACATTTAAAAAAAGGTAAGAGAAATGTTGAAAATAATTTTAGTAATGTATTATTAAAATGTAATGCTGTTTACTTAATTTCAAAAATATTTCAGCATTCTAAACATACAAAAAAAAACAGAATGTGGAGATCATGTTTAAGTACAGAAGGTTCTTGAACTTTCATTGATGCAGTGGCTCTTCGCTTTGTTGAAAATGAAAAGTTCTACAGTTTGTTTAAAAACAAATGGTTTAACAACTACCACACTGAACTGAAAAAAAGCAAAAACAAAAAGTAAACACTTCTCAAGCCACCTGACCACCTTTTGTTCACAGCAAGGAATGGTAGCAGAATGCTATGTCATTAGATATAGAAACAAGACAACCTGAGGCTAAATGGATGCCCAGTGCAGAGTCAACAGGCCCAGCCTCATAGTGCACAGCCTGAGCTATGGCCACTCCCAGAGGCATCTTCCACCACAGCCTCAACATCAAGCAAAGAGCATCAAGAGTTTGTCTTGGTTGTTTTGTTCGTTTTACAAACTATGGATATATGCAGTTGATAACTCAGGATTTCTAGCCAATAACTATGTAGTTAACACTACCTTACAAATTAAAAAAAAAAAAAATGCTAGAAGCACCTTTAAATGCCTTATCACACTAACAGCAAAGCACATAGAGTGAGGAGAGCATGAAATTACCTTTTCATTTTAAAAATATTTGGAAATATGTACAACTTTGATATAGTTTCAGGGTGCTCTAGACCCACGTGGCCACTTCATGTAAAGAGTTTCTAGTTTGAGAAACAACAATATGATCGTAATCAAACTTTGTAATTAAAACTAATGAGGGCAACAGACACTTCTCAAATAAGAGATGTGTCAATTACAGCTCTCCCCTACTTTAAGGCAGGGGTCCCCAACCCCTGGGCCATAGATAGATACCAGTCAGTGGCCTGTTAGGAACCAGGCCACACAGCAGGAGGTGAGTGGCAAGTGAGCAAAGCTTCATCTGTATT
This sequence comes from Hylobates moloch, assembly GCF_009828535.3. Taxonomy (NCBI): domain Eukaryota; kingdom Metazoa; phylum Chordata; class Mammalia; order Primates; family Hylobatidae; genus Hylobates; species Hylobates moloch. The sequence continues at coordinate 139,604,069 of NW_026652277.1, forward strand.
TACAACCACTTCCGATGGCTCACATTACCATCTGAGCTCCGCCTCCTGCCAGATCAGCAGCAGCTCTCATAGGAGAGCAAACCCTGTTGTGAACTGTGCATACAAGGGATCTAGTTTAGCTGCTGCTTATGAGAATCTAACTAATGCCTGATGATCTGTCATTGCCTCCCATCACCCCCAGAAAGACTGTCTAGTTGAAGGAAAACAAGCTCTGGGCTCCCACTGATTCTACGTTATGGTGAGTCATATAATTATTTCACTATATATTACAATGTAATAATAATAGAAATAAAGTGCACAATAAATTTAATGTGCGTGAATCATCCCAAAGACCATCTCCCGACCCATCCATGGAAAAACTGTCTTCCACAAAACTGGTCCCTGGTTCCAAAAAGGTTGGGGACTGCTGCTCTAAAGTATTCACAAGGAGACAAACAGTTTTTTAAATTTTTTACTCCTCTTCCTCCTCCTTCTTTTCTTCCTCCTCATTTTCTTTGTTGTCCTCTTCCACCTTTTTCCAGGCAACTTTAGTGGAATGCTTTGGGCCATCAAACTTTCCTTTAGACTTACAGTCAGCAATAACCTTCTCATACTTCTTCAGCTGTGCCACCTTAGTGATGTAAGGCTACTTTTCACTGTCATTTAAGTTATTCCACATCTCACCCAGCTTTTTGACACATCTCCAATAGAGATGTCAGGGTTTGTGGATTTGATCTTGTAGCAGAATTCTGAACAGAACAGGAAGAGTCCAGATGGTGGCCTTTTGGGAGCATTAGGGTTCTTCTTGCCTCCCTTAGCTGGTTCATAATTCTTCATCTCCCAATCATAGTGTACTTTATCTGCCTTTGCCATTTCGTCAAATTTAGACTTCTCTTTCCCAGACATCGTCTTCCACCTCTCAGAGCAATTCTTGGAAAATTCTGTAAAATTAATAGGGAACTCTAGATTTTTCTTTTTATGTTCTTCTCTGCCTATCTGCACAAAGAAGGCATAGGCAGACATCTTGCCCTTCGGTTTCTTTGGGTCAACTTTATCCATCCTGACTGTATTGTTCCAATATATTTTATTTAGCTTAAAATATCAAAAAACTCATTTCAACATGTAATCAATATGAAAATTATTTAGATATTTTACTTTTTTTTTTCCTATACTAAGTCTGCAATCTGATGTGTACTTTTACACTTCAAGTCAAACTAGCTAAAATTTGAGAGCTTAATCGCAAGATGTGGCTAATGGTTACACATTAGGTGGCATAGTTCTAGAATATGCTTCTGTGCTATTGTTTCCCATACAATTGAAAAAGATGTCCACATTTATTTCTACTGCAGCCATTGGTACCATAATGAGGAAAGGCCAGCTGCTAAAATCTCTGTAAAGTTTTAATAGATTCATTAAGTAAGATCTAACCAAGTGCTTCAGTTCTCTCCAAGCCTCTGCTCACTGCAGCTGCAGTTGCTAGATTAAGCTCAGCTTTGATACAATGTGACTGGGTTCATGCTGCTGCTCTTATTGCTGCCATCATTATACAACCTTGTCCAGGCTCACTGTGGCCAGACACAGGAAGAACTCTTTTTCCTTTCATTATCAAGTGCAGCCAAGTGTGCTCAAGCCAAAACTGACTTGACATCTCAGTCCCACAGCTTTTGTCAGATTCACTCACTTGTATTCTTTCTGTTTTTCTTACTCTGGGTAACTCTAATGATCAGAAAGCATCCTTCTAGGCCAAGTACCTATAAATGCTAATAATAATAATAAGTAACAAGTAGCTATAAATGCTAGAATAATATATATATGAGTTTTTAAATTTATTTTTTTGAGACAGGGTCTCACTGTTGCCCAGGCTAGAGTGCAGTAGTGCGGTTATAGCCCACCGCAGCCTCAAATTCCTGTACTCCAGCAATCCTCCCTCCCACCTCAGTCTCCTGAGTGGCAGGGACCACAGGTGCACAGCACAATGTCTGGCTAATTTTTTAATTTTTTGTAGAGATGGGGTCTCTCTATGTTGTTGCCCAGGCTGTTTTTGAACTCTTGGACTCAAGCAATCCTTCTGCCTTGGCCTCTCAAAGTGTTGGAAATACAGGTGTGAGCCACCCCACCACAGCCAGCTGAATGCTTTTTTTTTTTTTTTTTTTTTGAGATGAAGTCTCGCTCCTGTCGCCCAGGCTGGAGTGCAATGGCACGATCTTGGCTCACTGCAACCTCCATCTCCTGGGTTTAAGTGATTCGTGATTCTCCTGCCTCAGCCTCCCGAGTAGTTGGGATTACAAGTGCATGACACCACCCCTGGCTAATTTTTGTATTTTTAGTAGAGACAGCGTTTTACAATGTTGGCCGGGCTGATCTCGAACGCCTGACCTCAGGCGATCCGCCCGCCTTGGCCTTCGAAAGTGCTGGGATTACAGGCATGTGCCACCGCACCCGGCCCCGAATAATATCTTTAAAATAAGGTTTTAACAGACAGGACAAACAAATTTGTGGAGAATTAATAAACCAAGCTTTAGTGTCATGAGAATAGCATAAGTTTTCTTAAATTTTCATATGTAGTAAACCACAAAGATTATACTGTGGATTCTGATAATTTCCAGCTCATCTTTACTAGAGAGTGATTGATAGTAGATCTAACCTAAGATGATTTTGTTGATTTTTCAAATTGTGTTGCTTGCACCTAATGCATCGGCAGAGCCTGCTGCTGGGAGCTCTGGGGCAGAGGAGAGAGGCAGGTGTGGATAAAGGGTAGCAGGCAGCAGGGCATCTACTTCTCATTCTCCTTTTCCCAAACCCCCATCATTGTCTTCCATTGTTTTTCTTTCAATGCTTCTGGGCAAGATCTGGTATGGATAAATGGTTTCTGTGCCCAATTTTTAAAAGCCCACCTACCTAAGGGAATTGTCTCTGTTTTGATTCAGTCTGCATATTTTTGTGCTCCCCATATTACATTTTTATCCTGCCATCTGTTCTGAGATGTCCACTTTTTCCTTAGAGGCTTTACTACTAAGTACTGTCTTTGCTTGTGCAACTGTTCAAAGAAAAATCTTTCAGTACCACATCTTTTAAGCTCATTTTTATTGTGTGTGTGTGTGTGTGGTTTTTTTTTTTTTTGCTTTCTGTTTATTTAAGTAATATTCTTACTGTGGGGGAAGAAACTAAACAGAAAAACAGGACATAAAAGTCATCCATAATCGCATCACACAGAGATAAAAATGTTAACATTTTGATAAATTTCCTCCTGAATTTTAGTTCATGTATATTTTAAAGTAAATTTGAATCATCTTTTATGTGCTTTTCATTATTGTGATCTTGTGTCTATTTCATTAAGGCATAATCATTATTAACTTTAAAATTATTTTTTTTTAATTTTTTAAATTATACTTTAAGTTCTGGGGTACATGTGCAGAACATGCAGGTTTGTTACATAGGTATACATGTGCCATAGTGGTTTGCTATACCCACCAACCCAACATCTACATTAGGTATTTCTCCTAATGGTATCCCTCCCTACCCCCCGCCCCCTGCCAACCCCTGACAGGCCCCAGTATGTGATATTCTCTTCCTTGTGTGTATGTGTTCTCATTGTTCTACTCCCAGTTATGAGTGAGAACCTGTGGTGTTTGGTTTTTTGTTCTTGTGTTAGTTTGCTGAGAATGATGGTTTCCAGCTTCATCCATGCCCCTGCAAAGGGCATGAACTCATCCTTTTTTATGGCTGCATAGTATTCCATGGTGTATATGTGCCACTTTTTGTTTATCCAGTCTATCATTGATGGGCATTTGGGTTGGTTCCAAGTCTTTGCTATTGTGAACAGTGCCACAATAAGCATATGTGTGCATGTGTCTTTATAGTAGAATGATTTATCATCATTTGGGTGTATATCCAGTAATGGGAGTGCAGGGTCAAATGGTATTTCTTGTTCTAGATCCTTGAGGAATTGCCACACTGTCTTCCACAATGGTTGAACTAATTTACACTCCCACCAACAGTGTGAAAGCATTCCTATTTCTCCACGTCCTCGTCAGCATCTGTTTCCTGACTTTTTTATGGTTGCCATTCTAACTGGTGTGAGATGATATCTCACTGTAGTTTTGATTTGCATTTCTCTAGTGACCAGCGATGATGAGCCTTTTTTCATATATTTGTTGCCTGGATAAATGTCTTCTTTTGAGAAGTGTCTGTTCACATTCTTTGCCCACTTTTTGATGGGGTTGTTTTTTTCTTGTAAATTTGTTTAAATTCTTTGTAGATTCTGGATATTAGCCCTTTGTCAGATGGATAGATTGCAAAAATTTTCTCCCATTCTGTAGGTTGCCTGTTCACTCTGATGATAGTTTCTTTTGCTGTGCGGAAGGTCTTTAGTTTAATTAGATCCCATTTGTCAATTTTGGCTTCTGTTGCCATTGCTTTTGGTGTTTTAGTAATGAAGTCTTTGCCCATGCCTATGTTCTGAATGGTATTGCCTAATTTTTCTTCTAGGGTTTTTATGGGTTTTGATCTACATTTAAGTCTTTAATCCATCTTGAGTTAATTTTTGTATAAGATGTAAGGAAAGGATCCAGTTTCAGCTTTCTGCATTTGGCTAGCCAGTTTTCCCAACACCATTTATTAAATACAGAATCCTTTCCCTATTGCTTGTTTTGGTCAGGTTTGTCAAAAATCAGATGGTAGTAGATGTGTGACATTGTTTCTGAGGCCTCTATTCTGTTCCATTGATCTAGATATCTGTTTGGTACCAGTACCATGCTGTTTTGGTTACTGTAGCATTGTAGTATCGTTTGAAGTCAGGTGGTGTGATGCCTACAGCTTTGTTTTTTGCTTAGGATTGTCTTGACTATGCAGGCTCTTTTTTGGCTCCATATAAAATTTAAAGTAGTTTTTTCCAATTCTGTGAAGAATGTCAATGGTAGCTTGATGGGGATAGCACTGAATCTATAAATTACTTTGGGCAGTATGGCCATTTTCATGATACTGATTCTTCCTATCCATCAACATGGAATGTTTTTCCATTTGTTTGTGTCCTCTCTTCTTTCCATGAGCAGTGGTCTGTAGTTCTCCTTGAATAGGTCCTTCATATACCTTGTAAGTTGTATTCCTAGGTATTTTATTCTCTTAGTACCAATTGTGAATGGGAGTTCACTCATGATTTGGCTCTCTGTTTGTCTATTATTGGTGTATAGGAATGCTTGTGATTGTTTGCACATTGATTTTGTATCCTGAGGCTTTGCTGTAAGTTGCTTATCTGCTTGAGGAGATTATGGGCTGAGACTCTGGGGTTTTCTAAATATACAATCATGTCATCTGCAAACAGAGACAATTTGACTTCTTCTTTTCCTAATTGAATACTCTTTATTTCTTTCTCTTGCCTGATTGCCCTTGCCAGAACTTCCAACACTATGTTGAATAGGAGTGGTGAGAGAGGGCATCTTTGTGCCAGTTTTCAAAGGGAATCTAGTTTTTGCCCATTCAGTATGATATTGGCTGTGGGTTTGTCATAAATAGCTCTTATTGAGATACGTTCCATCACTGCCTAGTTTGTTGAGCGTTTTTTAGCATGAAGGGCTGTTGAATTTTATCAAAGGCCTTTTCTGTAACTATTGAGATAACCATGTGGTTTTTGTCGTTGGTTCTGCTTATCTGATGGATTACATTTATTGATTTGCATATGTTGAACAAGCCTTGCATCCTGAGATTAAACTGACTTGATTGTGGTGGATAAGCTTTTTGCTGTGTTGCTGGATTATCTTTGCCAGTATTTTATTGAGGATTTTCACATCGATTTCATCAGGGATATTGGCCTGAAATTTTCTTTTTTTGTTGTGTCTCTGCCAGGTTTTGGTATCAGGATGATGCTGGCCTCATAAAATGAGTTAGGGAGGAGTCCTTCTTTTTCTATGGTTTGGAATAGTTTTAGAAAGAATGGTGCCAGCTCCTCTTTGTATCTCCAGTAGAATTCAGCTGTGACTCTCTCTGGTCCTGGGCTAATTTTGGTTGGTAGCTATTAATTGCTGCCTCTATTTCAGAACTTGCTCTTGGCCTTCTCAGGGATTCTTCTTCTTCCTAGTTTAGTTTTGGGAGGGTGTATGTGTCCAGTAATTTATCCATTTTTTCTAGATTTTCTAGCTTATTTGCATAGAGGTGTTTATAGTATTCTTTGATGGTAGTTTGTATTTCTGTGGGATTGGTGGTGACATCCCCTTTATCATTTTTTATCGCATCTATTTGATTATTCTCTCTTGCTTTCTTTATTGGTCTGGCTAGTGGTCTATCTATTTTGTTGATCTTTTCAAAAAACTAGCTCCTGGATTCATTGATTTTTTGAAGGGTCTTTCATGTCTCTATCTCCTTCAGTTCTGCTCTGATCTTAGTTATTTCTTGTCTTCTGCTAGCTTTTGATTTTGTTTGCACTTTCTTCTCTAGTTCTTTTTATTGTGATGTTAGCGTGTCGATTTTAGATCTTTCCTGCTCTCTCTTGTAGGCATTTAGTGCTATAAATTTCCCTCTACACACTGCTTTAAATGTGTCCCAGAGATTCTGGTACATTCTGTCTTTATTCTCATTGGTTTCAAAGAACATCTTTATTTCTGCCTTCATTTCATTATTTATCCAGTAGTCATTCAGGAGCGGGTTGTTTAGTTTCCATGTAGTTGTGCAGTTTTGAGTGAGTTTTTTAATCCTGAGATCTAATTTGATTGCACTGTGGTCTGAAAGACTGTTTGTTATGATTTCTGTTCTTTTGCATTTTCTGAGGAGTGTTTTATTTTCAATTATGTTGTCAATTTTAGAATAAATGTTATGTGGTGCTGAGAAGAATGTGTATTCTGTTGATTTGGAGTGGAGAGTTCTGTAGATGTCTATTAGGTCGGCTTGGTCCAGAGCTGAGTTTAAGTCCTGGATATCCCTGTTAATTTTCTGTCTCATTGATCTGTCTAATACTGACAGTAGGGTGTTAAAGTCTCCTGCTACTATTGTGTGGGAGCCTAAGTCTCTTTGTAGGTCTCTAAGAACTTGTTTTAGAAATGTGAGTGCTCCTGTATTGGATGCATATATATTTAGGATAGCTCTTCTTGTTGCATTGATCCCTTTACCATTATGTAATGACCTTCTTTGTCTCTTTTTAGCTTTGTTGGTTTAAAGTCTGTTTTATCATAGACTAGGATTGCAATCTCTGCTTTTTTTGCTTTCCATTTTTGTGGTAAATATTTCTCCATCCCTTTATTTTGAGCCTGTGTGTGTCTTTGCATGTCAGATGGGTCTCCTGAATACAGCACACCAATGGGTCTTGACTCTTTATCCAATTTGCCAGTCTGTGTCTTTTAATTGGGGCATTTAGCCCATTTACATTTAAGGTTCATATTGTTATATGTGAATTTGATTCTGCCATTAAGATGCTAGCTGGTTATTTTGCCCATTACTTGTTGCAGTTTCTTCATAGTGTTGATGGTCTTTACAAGTTGGTATGTTTTTGCAGTGGCTGATACCAGCTGTTTCTTTCCATATTTAGTGCTTCCTTCAGGAGCTCATGTAGGGCGGGCCTGGTGGTGACAAAATCTCTCAGCATTTCCTTTACTCTAAAGGATTTTATTTCTCCTTTGCTTTGGAAGCTTAGTTTGCCTGGATATGAAATTCTGGTTTGAAAATTCTTTTTTTTTTCTTTCTTGAGATGGAGTCTCACTCTGTTGCCCAGGCTGGAGTGCAGTGGCACAATCTTGGCTAACTGCAACCTCCGCCTCCTGGATTCAAGCGATTCTTCTGCCTCAGCCTCCTGAGTAGCTGGGATTACAGGTGTGTGCCACAATGCCCGACTAATTTTTGTATTTTTAGTAGAGACAGGGTTTCACCATGTTAGTTAGGCTGGTCTTGAACTCCTGACCTCATGATCTGCCCACCTCGGCCTCCCAAAGTGCTGGGATTACAGGCATGAGCCACTGCACCTGGTCCAAAAATTTTTTTCTTTAAGAATGTTGAATATTGGCCCCCTCTCTCTTCTGGCTTGTAGGGTTTCTGCTGAGAGATCTGCTGTTAGTCTGATGGGCTTCCCTTTGTGGGTAACTCGACCTTTCTCTCTGGCTGCCCTTAACATTTTTTTCTTCATTTCAACCTTGGTAAATCTGACGATTATGTGTCTTGGGGTTGCTCTTCTCGAGGAGTATTTTTGTGGTGTTCTCTGTATTTTCTGAATTTGAACGTTGGCTTGCCTTGCTAGGTTGGGGAAGTTCTCCTGGATATTATCCTGAAGAGTATTTTCCAACTTGGCTCCATTCTCTCCATCACTTTCAGGTACACCAAGCAAACGTAGATTTTGTCTTTTCACATAGTCCCATATTTCTCAGAGTCATTGTTTCTTTTCACTCTTTTTTCTATAACCTTGTCTTCTCACTGTATTTCTTTGAGTTGATCTTCAGTCTCTGATATCCTTTCTTCTGCTTAATCAATTCAGCTGTTGATACTTGTGTATGCTTCATGAAGTTCTCGTGCTGTGTTTTTCAGCTCCATCAGGTCGTTTATGTTCTTCTCTAAACTGGTTACTCTAGTGAGCAATTCGTTTAACCTTTCTTCAAGGTTCTTTTTATTTCATTTTCTGGGATCTCTCTCTCTCTCCTTATATATGTGTGTGTGTGTGTGTGTGTGTGTGTTTGTGTGTGTCTACACACACACACACTTTCCTGTGTGCTATAACACAGTTCCTTTGAGTGCTATAACAAAGTATCATAGACTGGGTGGCTTATAAGCAACAGAAATTTATTTCTCACAGGTCTAGAGGCTGAATGTCCAATATTAGGGTGCCAGCATGGTTGGGTTCTGGTCAGGGCCCTCTTCACAGTTGCTGACTGTATCACTTCATTCTCACACTGCTATAAAGAACTACCCAAGACTGGGTAGTTCATGAGGAGGTTTAATTAACTCACAGTTTTGTGGGCTGTACATGAAGCATGGTTGGGGAGGCCTCAGAAAACTTAAAATCATGGCAGAAGGCAAAGGGGAAGCAAGCATGAGTTACTATGGTGGGGCAGGATAGAGAGAGCAAAGGGGGAAGTGCCATGCACTTTTAAACTATCAGATCTCGTGAGAACTCACTATCATGAGAACAGCAAGGAGGAACTCTGCCCCTGTGATCCAATCACCTCTCACCAGGTCCCTCCCCCAACATTGGGAATTATAATTCAACATGAGATTTGGGTGGGGAGGCAAACCATATCACACTCTTTTTACTTATGCGAATTTCTGCAGCCAGCTCCCCAGAAAATGGATTTTTCCTTTATACCACATGGCTGCAAATTTTCCAAACTTTTATGCTCTGCTTCCCTTTTAAATATACGTTCCAGTTTCAGACAATCTTTTTGTTCATGCATGTGGGCATATGCTATTAGAAGCAGCCAGAGCACATATTTTTTATTTTTAAATTTTTTGTTTTCAAAAATCAAATACAGTCATGTTCCTTAACTCCATACAGCAACAGCAGAATGGCATGTCAGTTGTGCAACAGAGAGAGCCAGGAATTTTCTTGCACTACAGCGTAACCAAGAATGGGGAAAATTCCCATCCAAAGTTTTAAATATAGTGCTACAGATCACTTCTTGAATGCTTTGCTGCTTAGAAATTTCTTTCACTAAATAACCTAAATCATCTCTCTCAAGTTCTCTAGAGAAAGGGCAAAATGCCACCAGTCTCTTTGCTAAAGCTTAGTAAAAGTGGCCTTTATTCCAGTTAGTTCCCAACAAGTTCCTCATCTCCATCTGAGACCACCTCAACCTGGACTTCATTGTCCATATCAGTATCAGCATTTTGGTCAAAACTATTCAACAAGTCTCTAGGAAGTTCCAAACCTTTCCTCCTCTTCCTGTCTTCTTCTGAGCCTTCCAAACTGTTCCAACCTCTTTCTGTTTTCCAGTTCTGAAGCTGTTTCCACATTTTCAGGAATCTTTATAGCAATGCCCCACTTCTCTGATACCAATTTTCTATATTAGCCCATTTTCACACTGTTATAAAGAACTACCTGAGACTGGGTAATTTATGAAGAGGTTTAATTGATCAGTTTTGCAGGCTGTGTGGGAAGCATGGCTGGGAAGTCCTCAGGAAACTTACAATCATGGCAGAAGGTGAAGGGGAAGTGTCTTCACATGGCCAGGAGAGGCAGAGAGAAGAGGGAAGTGCCATAAACTTTTAAACCATCAGATCTCATGAGAACTCATTTACTATCACAGGAACAGCAACGGGGAAATTTGCCCCCATGATCCAATCACCTCCCACCAGGTCCCTCCCCCAATATTGGGAATTACAATTCAACATAAGATTTGTGTGAGGACAAAGATTCAAACCATATCACAGACTGTCAACTTCTCATTGTATCTTTACATGGTAGAAAGACAGTGAGAGAGCTCTCTGAGATCTGTTTTATGTCACTAACCCCACTCATGAGGGCTCTACCCTCATGACCTACTCACCTCCCAAGAGTCTCACCTCCTAATACTGCCACATTGGGAGTTAGGATTCCAACATATTAATTTTGACATTTGCTATATAGCAATTCTTATGGTAATTTTTCCTTGCAAATGTCAACAATTTCATTTATGGGGACATTTTATGTTTCAAGAATAAAACATAAATCTTGACCTATCATATTCATTGTAAATGAAAATGACCCAGATTCTCTAATTTTTAATTTTATTGTTTTTTTTGAAGGGGTTGACACATAGGTTTGGTCACAAGCACTCTATTCTGTCACTTCAGGCAGCTTCATCCACACATATGGCTTCTATTACACTGAATTCACACAAACTTACATATCTAGCCCAGAGCCTAAGATAGAGAGGGACTATCTTAAAGATATATGTTGAAGGCTTTTATCTAAAACAGTAGAAAGTAAATTGATAAAAATAAAGCCCATAAGATTTTATAAGAAATTGTATCAGCTTGAACTGTAAGAGGCAAAGGCAGTACAAAATTGGGAGGCCTTTGGAACTCCTGAACTACTATAGGCAAAAGGAAGTTAGCAAAGATGACTTAGCTGTGAACATGAAACACTTTTTATGAAAATGTCACTCACAGGGATGAGCCAAAAGTCCAGAATATAGTCAAGAGTCATGGAGAAGTATTCCTAGGTAATAGGACTGAGCCTTGGTCAAGGGAATGGAAACATGTCTCTACATATATTTCAGAATTGCTATGGACCGTGACTGTTTTGCACCTCTTTTGAATGGAAATGTCTACTGCAGGTATCCTATACTTATCTTATGACTGTATGTTGGGTATGCTGGGGATGTAATGGTTAATTTTATGTGTGAATTTGACTGGGCTGTGGGCTTTCCAGATATTTGATCAAGCATTATTATGAGTGTTTCTGTGAGGGTGTTAGTTGACAAATATAACATTTAAATTGATAGACTGAGTAAAGAAGCTGCCCTCCTGCGTGTGAGTGGGCCTTACCAAGTCAGTTGAAGGTCTGAATAGAGCAATAAGCTGACTAAAAGAGGAAATTCCTTCTGCCTGAATGTGCTTGAGTTGGGACATATTTTATATTTGTTTTTATGCCTTTAGACTTTAACTAAAATATTGGCGCTTCCTAAGTCTAAAGACTGCTGGCCTTTTATCTGCATATAGACCTGATTTAGAGGACTTACACTTTCAGCCAAAGCCTGATGCTACAATGAGAAAAGACTTGTCAGGGGTCCTGGCAGAGGCTGAATGTATTTTGTTTTTATTATTATTGTGATTTCAATAGTTTTTGGGGAACAATGGTGTTTGGTTACATGGATAAGTTCTTTAGGTGTGATTTCTGAGATTTTGGCGCACCCATTACCCAAGCAGTGTACACTTCACCCAATAGGTAGTCTTTTATACTTCATGCCCTCGACCCTTCTCCCCAAGTCCCCAGAGTCCATTATGTCATTCTTATGCCTTTGCATCCTCATAGCTTAGATCCCACTTATAAGTGAGAACATATGATGTGGGATGTTCGGATTTCCATTTCTGAGTTACTTCACTTAGAATAATGATCTCTAATTCCATCCAGGTTGCTGCGAATGTCATTGTTTCATTCCTTGTTATTGCTGAGTAGTATTCTAGGGTGTGTGTATATATATATATATACACACACACACATATATGTGTATATATACATATATATACACGTATCACACTTTATCCACTCCGTTGATTGATGGGCATTTAGGCTGGTTCCATATTTTTGCAATTGTGAATTGTGCTGCTATAAACATGCATGTGCAAGTGTCTTTTTCTTACAATGACTTCTTTTCTTTTGGGTAGATACCCAGTAGTGGTATTGCTGGAGCGATTAATACCTCTTACCCTACCTGTGGCTTGGTTTCTTCTTGACCACCTTTCTAGGCCCTGCCAAGAAACCCTTAGCTTCATTTTGCCTTTCATAAGTTACATACCCTTTTATTTGGACTCAGTTCATGTTCTCATGGACTTCAGAGCCCACTTGTGCCAGCTATTTGGGATCCAAATTCTCTTTAGTCCATGATTACAAGCAAGAACCAGCCGCAATCACTTTCATATCAGACACATGGTTTTAGAACTTCAGACTCAGTTACTGCCTAGAAGGAAAGTTTGAGTAACACACAGAAAATCTACCAATGTTCTATTCGGTTACATGTATAGACCAGTTAAGTTATAACATGGCTATTTAATATTTTAGGTTTTCATATTATTGTTGAACAAATTTCAGTAACATATTGTGTAGAAAATCTTTCATGTTGAGATATTTGCATCTATAGACATAAAGTTCTTCATGGTAATAGCTCATATTTTTGTTTTGTTTTGTAGAGACAAGGTCTTATGTTTTCCAGGCTGGTCTCAAACTCCTGGCCTCAAGAGGTCTTCCTTGCTTGGCCTCCCAAAGGGTTGGGATAACAGGCGTCAGCCACCATGTCTGGCCTTTCATATTCTGTTGTTTTCCCTCTTTCTATTCTTAATTTTGTATTTTCTCCATAGTTTTAAAATTATATTTATAAAAGTTTATAGATTTTCCTCAAAGATTTATATCTTGAGTTTATTAATTCTACTATCTTTAGATTTTCAAATGCTGGATTTCTGCTTCAGTACCTACAGTTGTCCTTCTTAGAGTTTATTTTCTTGAATTTTTCCCTTGAGTTTTTGAGTTGAATATATGGTCAGTACCTTTACATTCTTTCCATATCTTTTGAATATTAAAAACATTATATATATATAATAATCTGCTTATTTTTAGTTGACAAAATTGTACACATTTATAGTGTAAATGATGTTTTAAAATAGGTATACATTGTGAAATGGTTACATAAAGCTTATTAAGCTTATTAACATATGCATTACCTCACATATTTATTTGTGGTGAGAATACTTAAAATCCACTCTTAGCAACTTTCAAGTATACAATACATTGTTATCAACTATAATCACCATGTACATTAGACCTCTTAAATTTATTCCTCTTGTGGTGTAATTGAAATTTTGTATCTTTTGACCATCATCTCCCCAATCTCTTTACTTTCCCCACTACCAGCCCCTGATAACCACCACTCTTCTCTCTCCTTCTATGACTTAGACTTTTTTAGATTCTGCATGTAAGCAACATCATATGGTATTAGTATTTCCGGGCCTGGTTTATTTCTTTTAATATAATGTCTTCCAGGTTTATCCATGTCGTTGGGAATCTATAGAATGGGAGAAAGTATTTGCAAACCATACATCTGATAAAGAGTTAGTATCTAAAATATATAGAAAATCACATTGTTCAATAGCAAGAGAACAAATAACTCAATTGAAAATGGGCAAAGGACTTGAATAGACATTTCACAAAAGAAGACAAAAATGTCCAACAGGTATATGAAAAAAATGCTCATATCAGAGAAATATAAATTAAAACCACAATGAGATATTACCTCACACGTGTTAGAATAGCTGTTTTGAAAAAGGTAACATGTTGGTGAGGATGCGAAGAAAAGGGAACTCTAGTACACTGTTAGTGATCATGTAAATTAGTACAGCCATTGTGGAAGACAGGATGGAGGTTCCTCAAAAAAATGAAAAATATAACTATCATATGATCCAGCAACCCCACGCTGGGTATATATTCAAAAGAAATGAAATCAGTATGTCAAAGAATATCTGCACTGTCATGTTCATTGCTACACTATTCATAGTAGCTAAAATATGGAATCTACCTAATTGTCCATCAGTGGATGAATGGATAAAGAAAATGGATACATACAGAATACTATTCAGCCTTAAAAATAAAAACATTATATATTTAAAACAGAATTCCTGCTGAAATGCTGCCTTGGTCACATCCCATATTTTTTGACATATAAGATTTCATTGTTTTAATTTTAAAACTAACCTGCATTAGTGCCTTGATTTTTTATTTTAATCATTTTTTTTTTTGCCAGAGAATATTTTAAAACTTAAGTGTTTTTGTGTTTTTGGTAGTTTGTCATTCAACTTTGTGTGTGTGGGTTAATTTTATTGTAGCCAGCTACTTTGGTCTATTCATTCTCAACTTTTGGGAATATATAGTTTTTCTTATGTCCTAGTATTTGATTAACTATTGTACAAACTTTATTATAGATATCGTATCCTAATTCAACTGCATTAAGTATTTTATTCTCTCTTTAACTTTAAAATACAAATAAGTATTACATTTTTGTATTTTGTACAGATAAGTATTACATTTAATTTGCATAAAATGCAATTAAATATTAAATTTTGCTTATTTGAGATCAAAGGCTGAGAAAAGAGTGTGAAAGTCTTCCATTACAGCTGTGTTTTTCCCTACTTACCTGTATTTCTAAGTTTTGGCTTTTTATAATTTGATCCTACATGCCCATGTTTGTCATGACTCTTATAATGTTATTGTGAATTGTATATTATTTAATATATGAAAACATTCTTGATTAATAAATGCTTTTCCCTCTTCAAAATCATCTTTTTTAAAAATTCAACTTTTAAGTTTAGGGGCACATGTGCAGGTTTGTTATATAGGTAAACCGTGTCATGGGGGGTTGTTATATAGATTATTTCATCAGCCAGGTATTAAGCCAAGTACCCATTAGTTATTTTTCCTGATCGTCTCCCTCATCACAACCTCCACCCTCTGGTGGATCCCAGTGTCTGCTGTTCCTCTCTCATCATTTAGCTCCCACTTACAAGTGAGAACATACAGTATTTGGTTTTCTGTTCCTGCATTAGTTTGCTAAAGATAATGGCCTCCAGCTCCATTTATGTCCCTCCAAAGGACATGATCTCATTCTTTTTTATGTCTGCATAGTATTCCATGGTGTATATGTACCACATTTTTCTTTATCCAGTCTGCCACTGATGGACATTTAGGTTGATTCCATATCTTCGCTATTGTGAATAGTGCTGCAATGAACATATAGCATGTATCTATGATATAACAGAATGATTTATATTTCTTTGGGTATATACTCAGTAATGGGATTGCTGGGTTCAATGGCAGTTCTGTTTTTAGGTCTTTAAGGAATCACCACATTGCTTTCCACGATGGGTCGAAATCATCTTTTCATTTTACAATAGTTTTAGATTTTTTGAAAAAGTTATTAAGATAATACCTTTCCTCCCAATTTTTCCTACTACTAACATCTTATATTACCATGATACATTTGTCACACTAAGAAAACAATATTGGTACATTCTACTAACTAAACCTCAGACTTTGTTCAGATTTCGCAAGTTTTCTTTTTTTAAACTGGTATCCTTTCTCTATTCCAGAATCCCATTTAGTAATACCACATTACATGTACTTGTTGTACTTGTAGTGTCTCCTTAATCTCTTCTGGTCTGTGACAGTTTCTTAATCTTTTATCTCTCTCTCTCTCTCTCTCTCTGTGTGTGATCTTGAAAGTTTTAAGGAAGAGTGATCAGTTATTTAGTAGAGAGGAAGGTTTGTCTGACATTCTTCTCATGGTTAGACTGGAGACATGACTTATTACTGGTGATGTTATCCTTCACACCTGGGCAAGAAAGTGTTGGATAGTTTTCTCCACTATAAAGTTTCTTCCCCTTTCTCTCTCCCCCCTGCTTTTTTTTTAATCTTTCTTCATATTCGATTCTTTGGAAGCAAATCATTAAGAACAGTCCATATTTAAAGATTTAGGGTAGGAATCATGAAGTTTCACCTCCTGGAAGGGAGATGTCTTTCACATTTAATTGTATTTTGAGATTTCCTTCATTTGCACTTGACTTGTGAATTTTTATCTGCCTTTTAAAAAATTTTGTTAATCTGTACCATTTTTTTGTATGCTACTTTTACAGTTGAATTCTATTTTACAAGCCAATGTATACCTCTTTGTCTTTTATCAGAGGAATTTCTCAAGATTTTATATTTACTGATTGATTTCTAAGGGATGCTATTTGCTTCTAACATGTTAATCAGCAATGTAGGCTCTGGCATAGCTTACCAACCCTAAGAGTGGCAGGGAGTTGCTCTGTGTAATGGTGGAGTACTCAGCTGTCTTCTCCATGGTGGTTGAGTTCTCTGGATGAGATCAGCTTTCTTCACATGTCACTGAAGTGAAAGGGGACAATTGAAACCTATTTTGACAGGGTGAGTCATTTCTAAGGAAGCAATGTGACCTAAAAAGAAACTTCTTATTTTGTAATACCATAATCTTTCTGGTTCAAATTTTAATAGCTACCATTTGTGCGTTTGGCATTATCCTGGATGCTTTATGTGTAACATTTTATTTCTTCTTCCCAACATTCCTAAGGGTAAACCTTATTAAGATGACAAACTCCTCCTAGGAAATGGCAGAATTTTGAAAACAAGCCCATCTTACGTCTATACCTGTGCTCTTTTCTACTACACCAATCCCCTAGTAGACAGAAAAATCCCTGACAGCACGTTTCTTCTGCTTCCTACCCTTTCCTGGAGCTTTCCAAAATGTTACTGTTTATCTGATTCAGGCTCAGAGTCAAATAGGCAATTTTACTGTCCCGCTTCCATTAAGTAGTGCAAAAATCAGTACGTGGTGGTCTAATGCAGACACACAGCAAAGAAAACAGTAAAAGTCATGACGTGAAATTGTAAGGAGAGAAGAAAGCCTACCTTAAATAAATTCAATTCAACAAACACCAAATTAGCCCACTGCTATATGGAGATCCTTGGGAAGATAAAAGAGTGAATTAGACACAGTATTTGTACATTAGGAACTCTCAGATTTTGACTGAAGGAAACCAAAATATTTCTCTCCAAAATAGTGATTGTTGAATTACAAACACTGAAAACACAGGGGAACACTCTGTCTCAGGCTCTGCTTGCCTGATGGCAGGCCATCAATCCTTCCTTGAGACAGAACTTGCTTATCAGCCCAGGGAAGTCACCAGAGAAGTTTCCAGGAGGCACCAGAAAAAATTGCAGACACATTTTACTATCTTCTACATTTTCCTACCCTTTGAAAGACTGAAACTGCTCTCTCCTTTGTCTTTCTACTATATCGGATTGATGGTTCTTTGTTGAAATACTATTTAAGCAAGTCCCCTAAATCACTGCTTTGAGAGAGAAATACTTTTGAACTGAGGCCTCTCCTGCATGATGGGTACAGCATGCATTAATAAACTTCCGTTTGTCTCTTTTGTTAATCCAATGTTTGTTTTCAGGAAACTCTCTCAACAAAGAACCTAAAAAGGAAAGAAAAGAAATTATGTTTTCTCCCCTACATAATAAATAAGCAGGAGTTCCTTTTTATAAGAATGGGAGTATCCAGAACATGAGACTGTATCACGACAATAAGGATCAGATCACAGTCAGAGGGCTTGTCTCCATTGACATTTAAGCACCATGCTCTGAGCCCTGAGTCAGTGACTCAGTTGGAAAGAATGACCTCAAGTGGCATGTTGTGTTTTAGCCAAGAAATTGCAAATTTTACAGGACTTAATAAGATTAATAGACCATTCAACTTCTCCCTACAAGGGAGAGAGTATAAAAAGTATATAAGACATTTTTTATTTCAAAATTTTTGTATTTACCTAGATTTGTATAAAGTAGACACTTCCCAGACTTTTCAGAAAGTTACTAAACATTAGCTCAGCATAGCAAAATATTTCTAATATTATTGTCTTAATATTACCCACACAAATTGATTATAAATTTTTTTCTCCCACTGTGGGTAGTGTCATTTTTTAAAAACCTAATGCATTTCAAGGAAACAGAACATATTTATGATAGATAGTTTAGTTTGTATTTGCAATGCCCAAGTTGACTTGGAAAAATTGAAACTTACCCTACTATTATTCCAAAATTTGATCTTAAGTGCCCAAAGTATGTTTAAATCTTAGCTTAAAAAGTGCATTTGAAACTAAAATGTTACAGATTTTTTAAGCTCAAGACTATATGTACAATCTTCTATCTGATTTGAAATATTTTATTTCAGATTTCAGTGGGGTTATCTTCAAATCTGGTATTTATTGAAATAGTGTTTGTTCAAAAGTTGGACATTCTGTTACACATTATCTAATTTGGTGGCATTAGTAAGTGGTACCAAGTTTCCTGTGTGCAGTCTGTGTCCCTCTGCAAAACTTGTAAAGGGAATCCTAGCAGACATTGGCAGTTTAAGATTTTTAAAATCTTAGTGTACTAAAGTTTAAAAATACATAAGTTCTATTAAAGAAGGTAAGTAGAAAAGTACTGTATTTGCTTCAAGGATGTGATATGAAGCCTTGCCTTACGTTTTAACTACATTTCAAATTGCAAGAAGTCAAAAAAGATAAAACTTTATGAGACTATAGTTATTTCTTGTGCAACATTTGCTAGTAAAAATTCTTCTCTGCCTTCATTTATCTTTATTTTTAGTTTAAAAGCTAAAGCCAAGCCAGGAAGAGGAAGACAAGATGAGAAACCCCAAATCAAGGTAAACATTGCTTTAGCAAAGGATAGAACTGTGAAATAAACCAGAAGGAACATTATCATGCCTGTCATCTAGGTATCTCCCCACATCTCCCCCATCGCAAAAAAAAACTTGCTTTCTCTTGATATTCTTTCTATAAAATAGATACTATTAGAGAAAATATCTGCATTCTTGTCTTGTAGAAAATGTTTCATACAAAATGTATTTATTTCCAGCTGATAGAAATATGAACGATATTTAAGCCGTGCCCAGACGTTGAACAGATTTCTTAATTAATACTATAATGGCTAAAACAAAAACTCTTTAAAAAGGGCTTAAATTTTATAATCACCTGCACATTTTGGGCTACATCTGAGTTTCAAACTCATATGAAGGTTTCAGAAGATCCTCTATTTCTTCTTATTTTCAGGTACATATACCAAAGTAGAAAGTATTTTAAGAGCTTTTTAAAAAAGATGGGCAGGGTGCAGTGGCTCATGCCTGTAATCCCAACACTTTGGGAGGCCGAGGCAGGCAGATCACGAGGTCAGGAGATCGAGACCATCCTGGCTAACATGGCGAAACCCTGTGTCTACTAAAAAAAATACAAAAAATTAGCTGGGCGTGGTAGCGGGCACCTGTAGTCCCAGCTACGCAGGAGGCTGAGGCAGGAGAATGGCATGAACCTGGGAGGCGGAGCTTACAGTGAGTGGAGATGTGCCACTGCACTCCAGCCTGGGTGACAAAGCGAGACTCCACCTCAAAAAAAAAAAAAAAAAAAAAAAGATGGCATTTTGGCATCTTTGCTTCCAGCAGTAGTTGGTCAAAGAGCTTCTTTAAAAATTCTGTTAACTTTGTATTTCATGAAAGTGGCTAAAAAGAAGAGTCAAAAGCACAGCATTTAAAATATTTTTATTCTAGTCAATTCTGGAAAAAAAATATTGATGGCCTGAAAGGCAACAATAATTACCACATGATACTAAATATAAAGCACTGAATTTCTTCAATTAAACTGAAATTTTTGATTATTTTAATGAGGGAATCAAGTCAATGGATTAGTTAACAAAAATAATTGATCTATTATAGGGACAAAAAAGCAGGAATTGAATAAACAATAGTTGTCATTGGAATACTTATAGTAGTAATAAACAAAGTTTTAATGTGCAAATTATTAGAATTATAAAATATTCCACTATTTTGTATTAACTGAAGATGATAAAATATGGGAAAATCACTTTTAATTTAGTAAAATTGCTACTCAAAGTTATTTTTTTTTTAAAAAGGGTGCTTGCTAAGATAGTTTTCTCTTCAAGTTAACAGTATATAATAGACACAGTTTTGAAATAACTCACACTAAATACTTATTTTACTACTGCCTCCTTCATTGCCTCTCAAGTAAACCTGGTCTAGCCCATTCACGGAAAAAAATAATAAATCAACATATCGTAACTTGGTAAATATATGAAGCTGAATTCAATTCACCCATCTGATGAATCTGACTGTTACATTTTAGGAAAATGTCTAGCATGTTCCCATGAATTTACAACGAATGACACTGCCCAGTTGTTGCATATAACCGAACTCATCACACGTCTCCATATGCAGACACTTGGCAGTTTTGGTGTGATCAAATAAGCAACAAATTAGGTGTGTGTCAAAAAAGAAAGGAAAAGAAGAAGAAAAAAGAATTTTCTATATCAACATAAGTCCCATAGTAGCTTAACAAATTATAAAATACAAGAATTACAAAAGGCATAGTAGTGAACATAAACCAAAATACTGTAAAAGTTTGAAGAGTGGCTGAAGTTAGATTACTTTGGTTGGTTTCTGCCATGTGTTCTCTGCCTTTTTTCTTCTCTGTCTTCCTGCCTACCACTCTATCCCCTAGTGGCCACATACAGGCTGACCCAAAAGATCATGGTAGGATAGGAAGTAGACCAGGAAGCTCAGCCCACCACGGAGTGGCACTTAAAATGAAGTCATGTTACCTAGAAGACATGATGTTTTGTGTGCCTGGATTAAGCCCTGTTAACTAGTGTGGGATTTTTAACATTCCCTTCTGTTCTAATTTTCCTGGATACCTGACTTATTTAAAATACCAAGTCTGACTCAAACCATCTTTCTTTCCCTAGCACTGCATCTCAATTGCTGTGCCCTATCCACTGCCTGGTGCTCTGTTGTGATTGCACAGATTGCCCAGAAATCAGGACGGAGCATCTCACTATCACCCGAGAAATAATAAGTCAAAGGATCTTTCACTGTTTTCCCTTATTTATTCATTCACCCATTTGTTCATTCATTCATCCATGTATTAATACATTTATATATTTATTCAGTATCTCCAATTGAAATTTTTTAAATAGAATCACCAACAATTAGTAACTTATTGGACATAGGTGGAAATAAATGGAGAAGCCTTTACCAATTCTAGTTTTGATAAAATCCAGACTTTACCAAACAGCCAGTCAGATTACATCCCTCCATTTTACACCCTTCTCCTTCCTGACTCCATGATACACCCTAATAAAGGAATCCCTCTGTCTATAGCCTACTATTCTCTCTCCTTTCTGTGCACTTCTTTTACAGCCTGTCTTTTATGCTGCTTGGGGAGGCTGCTTCCATTCTCGATTTGACTTAACACTTCAGAGTGATAATTTCATATTAGAAGTTAAACCTATGTAAATTGCACAACCTTCTTTTTACTATTTAGTATAAATTGCAATTAAATTACATATTCTAAAAGCTTTCCTTAAAAGGAATAGTAACTGGATAAGATAAATATCTTTAGGTATTTATAAAGCATAGTAAAATATTTAATCAGCAAATGGAATTTGGTGTATATTTCTTATTTTCAGAAAATCTTTCTGTGGCTATTCTGTGATTTTATCATGTTACCCTTATAACAGAAAGGAAAAGCTTAACTTGGAGAATAATTGTATTAGTCCGTTCTCATGCTGCAAATAAGGACATACCCAAGACTGGGTAATATATAAAGGAAAGAGGTTTAATGGACTCACAGTCCAGCATGGCTGGGGAGGCCTCACAATCATGGCAGAAGACAAAGGAAGAACAAAGGGATATCTTACATGGCAGCAGGGAAGAAGGTATGTGCAGGGTAATTCTCCATTATGAAACCATCAGATCTCATGAGACTTATTTGCTATCATGAGAACAGCATGGGAAAAACCCATCCCCATGATTCAATTACCTCACACTGGGTCCCTCCCATGACACATGGGGATTATGACAATTCAAGGTGAGATTTGGGTGAGGACACAGCCAAACGATATATTTCTGCCCCTGGCCCCCCCCAAATCTCATGTCCTCACATTTCAAAACCAATTATTCCTTCCAACAGGCCATAAAGCTTTAACTCATTGCAACATTAACCCAAAAGTCCAAGACCAAAGTCTCATCTGAGACAAGGCAAGTCACTTCTGCCTATGAACCTGAAAAATGAAAAACAAGTTAGTTACTTCCTAGATACAATGGGGGTATAGGCATTGGGTAAATACACCCATTCCAAGTAGGAAAAGTTGGCCAAAACAGAGGGGCTACAGGCCCTATGTAAGTCCAAAATCCAGCAGGATATTCAAATCTTAAAGCTCCAAAATGATCTCCTTTGACTCCATGTCTCACATCCAGGTCACACTGATGCAAGAGGTGGGTTTCCATAGTCATGGGCAGCTCCAACCCTGTGGCTTTGCAGGGTACAGCCCTCCTCCTGACTGCTTTCTTGGGCTGGCATTTAGTGTCTGAGGCCTTTCCAGGTGCACAGTGCAAGCTGTCAGTAGATCTACCATTCTGGGGTCTAGAGAATGGTGGCCCTTTTCTCACAGCTCCACTAGGCAGTGCTCCAGTGGGGACTCTGTGTAGAGGCTAGCACCCCACATTTCCCTCCTGCACTGCCCTAGTAGAGGTTCTTCATGAGGGCTCTGCCCCTGCAGCACACCTCTGCCTGGACATCAAGGTGTTTCTATACATCCTCTGAAATCTAAGTGGAGGTTCCCAAACTTCAATTCTTGACTTCTGTGCACCTGCAGCCTCAACACCATGTGGAAGCTGCCAAGGCTTGGGACTTACACCCTCTGAAGCCACAGCCTGAGGTGTATCTTGGCCCCTTTTATCAATGGCTGAAGCATCCAGGACACAGGGCACCAAGTTCCTAGGCTGCACACAGCAGGGGCCCCTGGGCCTGGCTCATGAAACCATTTTTTCCTCCTAGGTCTCTGGGCCTGAGATAGGAGGGGCTTCCTTGAAGGTCTGTGACATGCCCTGGAGACATTTTCCCCATTGTCTTGGATTAACATTGGACTTCTCATTACTTATGTAAATTTCTGCAGCAGGCTTGAATTTCTCCCCAGAAAATGGGTTTTTCTTTTCTATTGCATCATCAGGCTACAAATTTCTCAGACTTTTATGCTGTGCTACCTCTTGAACACTTGCCACTTAGACACTTCTTCCATCAGATACTCTAAACCGTCTTTCTCAAGCTCAAATTTCCACAAATCTCTAGGGCAGGGGCGAAATGCCACCAGTCTCTTTGCTAAAGCATAACAAGAGTAACCTTTTCTGCAGTTATCAACAAGTTCCTCATCTCCACCTCAGACCACCTCAACCTAGACTTCATTGTCCATATCACGAGCAACATTTTGGTTAAAACCATTCAACCAGTCTCTAGGATGACCCAAAGTTTCCCACATTCTCCTGTCTTCTTCTGAGCCCTCCAAACTGTTCCATCCTCTGCCTGTTACCCAGTTCCAAAGTCACTTCAACATTTTCAGGTATTTTTACAGCAGCACCCTACTCTACCGGTACCAATTTACTGTATTAGTCCATTCTCATGCTGCTAGTAAAGACATACCTAGACTGGGTAATTTATAAAGGAAAGAGGTTTAGTGGACTCACAGTTCCACATGGCTGGGGAGGCCTCACAATCATGGTAGGAGGAGGAGCAAAGTGACATCTCACTTGGCGGCAGGCAAGAGGACATGTGCAGGGGAACTACCCTTTATAAAACCATCAGATCTCATGAGACTTATTCACTGTCATGAGAACAGCTTGGGAAAAACTCACTCCCATGACTCAACTTCCTCCCACTGGGTCCCTCCCATGACACATGTGGATGATTACGATTCAAAGTGAGATTTGGCTGGGAACACAGAGCCAAACCATATCAATAATGAAAAAAATGTAATGAAGAAATTATACTTTTCAAAAATGTGAACTACTTTTTAAAAGTTATCCTCAGTACACATCTTTTACTTCTATAAAGTATTTAAAGCAAATACTTTGTATGTAAAACAGCTTTCCATGGAAGGTATGTGATTGATTGCCAGACAAGTGATAAAGACTAGCTTTGACAAGGTCTTTTTCTTTTTTCAAATACGAGAGAACCCCATGTTTGAACGCACTAGTTCAAAGTCCACCTTGTCAGCTAACACTTGGTGATTA
Source organism: Hylobates moloch (assembly GCF_009828535.3). NCBI lineage: Eukaryota > Metazoa > Chordata > Mammalia > Primates > Hylobatidae > Hylobates > Hylobates moloch. The sequence continues at coordinate 139,628,359 of NW_026652277.1, forward strand.
GAGGAGACTTAATCCCAACGTAACTCCCAGAGGTACGCTGACAAAAAAAAAACACTGGTGATTTTGCACTTCCTTCACATAAAAATCTATTCTAAAGAGGTTATTATAAAAGTCTTTTTTTCATCCCCTGTATCTTTGAAGAAGTTAGGAATGATAACTATCACCTTTTTGATTACGAATTTACAAATAAATACTAAGTGGAAAATGTTCATTTTCCTGGCTTAATTATGTCCAGACAAGGCATAATGTTTTTACACTGGTCTGCACAAAGCCTAGGTCTTTTTACTAAGATGTTGGAAAATCAAGTGAAAAACCATTTTAATAGTCCCTGTCCTAATTTTCTCTAAATCTTATTTCTTTCTGAAAAATTGAAAGCTAATAAGACATAAAGAGTTGACCTTAGTTTCAGAAAAAGTAAATTCACATGCAATTTATTAGGCATCTACAATACGTTTTAATGATACCAACACTGGCCAATGCCACCTCTTAACAATGAAATTATCCAAAATTTCTATGTTCTCTATGTCAAAAAGATAAAACACCTGTTTAGGGCAAACATACAGTTTCCCTACAAACATATAACTATGGAAACAAAGTCATTGGAAGGAAAGATGATAGTGCTCAGTATACTGGAGCATGACAGCCTGGTTATCCTGGCTCCACTGTCGGATGTCTAGGATGGCTATTTTTATTCAGAACCTGATGCCCTCTTTTGAGAGAAGAACATCTTAGATAGATCCTTGCAGCCAGTGTCTTGCACTGTAAGTCTCAGGATAATCATCACCTGAATTTCAATTTCACTGATCTCTGGCCTCCAGCACTTTCTTTCTGCTGTCAGTTTCCTTGGCATTCCACAAGTGGAACCAGAATTCAGATATGTTTTATTTAGATCAAAGATCAGCAAGCTTTTTTTGTGAAAGTCCAGATAATGGGGCCAGGAGCAGTGGCTCACGCCTGTAATCCCAGCACTTTGGGAGGCTGAGACGGGCGCGGTAGGTCAGGAGACTGAGACCATCCTGGCTAACCCAGCGAAACTCCATCTCTACTAAAAATACAAAAAATTAGCCAGGCATGGTGGCAGGTGCCTGTAGTCCCAGCTACTCGGGAGGCTGAGGCAGGAGAATGGCATGAACCCAGGAGGCAGAGCTTGCAGAGAGCAGAGATTGTGCCACTGCACTCTAGCCTGGGCGACAGAGCAAGACTATGTAAAAAAAAAAAAAAAAAAAAAAAAAAAAGTCCAGATAATGAATTTTTTAAGCTTTGCAGGCAAAGAGGCAAAATCATGGAAATTACATAGATGTTACATAATCAGAAAACAAATTTCCACATATTTTTAATTGAGGAAATTTAAATAGAATAACAATTATAATTAACTACACCATTCAAGTTATTTTGAGTACTACAAAATAATATATATATATATATTTTTTACTTTTTTACTTTGTACCCAAATGAGTTGAAATAATTTTAATACAAGTCTAATAATGAGAAGAATGGAGTTCTCCCTTTTGGGGGTTGCAGGTAACATTTGCTTAACTGAAATTCCTAGTGTTTTCTCTTATCAAAATCAGTTACAAATATCATCTGTTAATGCTGTCCGTAATGAAATTTTATGTATTTCGTCTTCCAAAACATCTTTTAGCACAGATGGCACTGCCAAATACAGTTATCAATCCACCAGCATATGATTTTAATCATAATTGAAACTTGAAATATGTTAACACACTCCTATTAGAGTCTTTTGATATTTGGCTTTTAGTGTGTCGCTACATTTTGGATGAATACGTTCTAATTGAAGGTTAGGTGAAAGCTTCTCAATGTCTTAGTGAAATATATTTTGAAATATGGAATTTCCTTTTCATTTGCATCAAGGTCTAAAGAGTTCTGCTGAAACTGCAGTTTGAGTTCAAAGAACATATGCACTAAATATTCATATGAGGAAGAAAATCTTGACTGTTGCTTTAACTTTTGCCAACATGTGGTTCAAAATTGTCATTTGGGAAAATATTACTTGCCAAAATGACTTTATTGCAGTATCGTTCACATATAAACTCTAAATTCCCTTGTAATTTTAGATTGAATTAATTAAGTAATCAAGTCTGTAGTAACAGCAAATTTCCAAAGCTGTTTAGTATTAAATAATACTGATTCAGGGCAATTATTCATGTTCAAGACAATGTCAAAAGCTTAGTAAATTTGTCCAAATAAGCCATTTTCTGCTCTACACTTTTTTTTCCATCATTAGTTATAACACATCTTAGCAGATACCACTTCAGATTTTACTGAATTGTTGCTTTCTCAAATTTTTGGAAAATATTCTCTCCTGTAATTATCCCACATGAACTGTTCATACACACTAATTCTTCAGTCATCTCAAACTTGGCATTGATTCCTCAAGTGAAAAACAACTCAGCAGTATTGGTAACCCCTGTTAACTTACCAAGAGCCAAAACTAACCACTAAACACAATTTCCCTTGTTTTTTAATTGACTATTGACATTGCTCCCAATGTCCTCAACGTTTTGAACTGTTATTCTCATTAAAAGACTAATAATCTTCAGTAGAATTTTCTCTAGGCAGATATTAACTAGAGCTGCAATCAAATGTAATTTAATTCACAATTTGTAAATGAATTTCCTTGACTAACAAATGAGCAATGTGGACATGTAGTTTGGTCACAGTCTGATTTTCATTTTTTATTTTTGTGAAGAAATTCTGTGACAAAATAGTCCATGTTAAATTTTTTTATTTTTGCCTTTTTTGTGAGTTGGAAGAATATTGTAGTGCATGCATGGTTTTTGGTGACGCTGATGTATATTGCATTTTATCACAGCTGTAGTGTCATTGCATAATAAATACAACCCTTCACAATTGAATTCAATAATAAAATAACCTACATTCCATTGTGCCTCAAAGGTGCAACTTTCAAACCCCCATTTTCTCTTTTCTTCTTTTGACATAATACCCACTGATAATTTATAAAAACTATGTTGTGGTGGAGCAATATGCATGACATATTGAAATACTGTTGAGTTACATTTGAAATACTGTTAAGTTACAATTGCATCACTGTGATCTGTAGTATATTGAGCAGGAGTGTGAAGTCATGAGAGTGTCACATATGGTTTCTGTTGTCATTACTTAACTTTGCCAGTATAACAGAAAAGCAATGGTATCTAGTGCATGAACAAATGAGTATGGCTGTGTTCCCATATTATTTTATCTGTAGATAATGAAATTTGAATTTCATATCATTTTCAAGTGTCACCAGATATTATCTTTTTGAGTTAATTTCAACCACTTAAAAATGTTAAAAAAAAAAAAAAGCCGGGCGCATTGGCTTATGCCTGTAATCCCAGCACTTTGGGAGGCTGAGGCAGGCGGATCACAAGATCAGGAGTTCGAGACGGCCTGGCCAATATGGTGAAACCCTGTCTTTACTAAAAATACAAAAATTAGCCAGGCATGTTGGTGGATGCCTGTAGTTCCAGCTGCTTGGGAGGCTGAGGCAGGAGAATCACTTGAACCCGGGAGGTGGAGGTTGCAGTGAGCTGAGATTGCACCACTGCACTCCAGCCTGGGTAACAGAGAAGACTGTCTCAAAAAAAAAAAAAAAAAGTTAAAAACCATTCTTAGCTCACGGATGTACAGAAAGAGGCAAAGGGCCAGGTTTAATCCATGGTTCAGAGTTTGCAATCCTATTCAGACCAAAAATTTCTTATGGCTGCCATTTCTTTTTTCATTCATTAAAAAGGAGGAGGAAGAGAAAGAAGAGGAGAAAGAAAAGGAGAAGGGAAAAGAGGAGGAGGAAAAGGAGGATAATTTTTAAATGTCTGAGCTACTTAATCTTCCCATGTCCATGTTGTGGAGAGGAGGAGAGATAGAAGAGGAGAGGGAAGAGTAGGGGAACGATTAGGTATTTATGTACATCTCAGTAAAGCCTGCTGCTTGTGGTCACAGTTCACTTTCTATCTCTAGAATCACACTTGAGACCCTCGTGACTCTAATTTTATACTGAAAATAGGAAATAACACTTCTATAGTCCCAAAGGCAGATTTAGAATAAATAATGTTTTAGGATTATTAATCATACAAATACTGACTTGTTCTCCATACCTTAATTTAAACCATAAAATGAAGCAGCGAAATGTTTGTAAATTTTCAAATGTCTGGGCTACTCCTTCTTATCCATGTCCACATTGTGGGTATACATTTTTGTGCATGTGTTATATATAAACTGGAGCTCTCTCCATCTCTACCTCTGCTCTCAAACACATACGTTAGGAAGGAGAAATCAAGGAATTTGATTGGAAATACTACTTTGCAGGAAGGGAAACTAAGGCTAAGCAATTTATAGTTAGTATGATGTCTTTTATAATGACACCACACTCAGTGGGGCATAAGAGAAAAAAATAAAGCCTCTTAGAAGAATAATGGTGGAGTCTGTTGTCCTAAAAAGGACAGGACAAAATAAAACTAAATAACCATAGCCTTTCATTTCACATGTGCATATGTATATATATATATCTGTCATGAGACATAGATATATATATGCATTTGCTTTGAATATGAGATTTTGTTTTATAATCTTAGTGACCACTTTGATGAAGATTAACTATCAGATGATCTAGTGTGAAAAAAAGCAAATTTTCCTTTGGAGTATGTACTGAACCTGAACTGAAACTCATATTTACTTATAATCATGTAATTAGAATGCATCCCATCTTCCTGAACAAATGAGATGTTATAAACATTTGAACTAAGTCAGAGGTGCCGTTTGAGTTGGTAGGCATGGAACAGACCAAAAAGGGAAACTTCTACCTGCTGAGGAAAGTAATAAGATTTCCTGAAAAGGGGATAAAGGATTGAAATGAGAAACATGAAAAAGGACTTCTTTAGGAAAATGTGATTTTTCAAATGAAAGAGGGAATTTGTGAAGGAGGAAATTTTGCAAGGACTTAAGTGTGGAAATTTAAAGAAGTAACTACATTAACTACACTGAAAACAGTTCCAATCTCCTCCTTTCTTGTTGTATTACCACCTAGAAATTTGCCCATCTCCTTATGACCTTTGCATATCAACATGTTAAATGTGGAGGCTGATAATTGAAGGTGGTGGAGGTTAGGAGGATAGACTGAGAAATGGACAGAAGAGATGATAGGGTATCCTTTCAGTGGAATATGGGGTGATTTTAGACCTTTTTGGGGATAATCCAATTTAAGAGTATACTAAGCTATTTTGCTACTCAATAGGGTAGGAAACTGATCACTTATAGGAAACTACAGGTAATTCAGATGAATCTTTTTCATAACTATGCAAATGAAATTGATCCTTTAGAAATGCAATCAATTTAAAGGTTTATATTTCATAGTCTCAAAGTGTGATTCACAGTCCACATGTGACCTAGAGATCCATTCCAGAGGCCTAAAAGGTCAAAACTATTTATGTAGTAATACTATGATATATCTGCCTTTTTCACTTTTTCACAAGTTTACAGTGGAGTTGTCCAGCTACAGACATATGATATCACCACGGATGATTGCCAAGGCAAATATGAGATTCCAGATGTTTTCTATTAAGCCAGACATTAAGGAGACTTGCAAAAATGTAAAGCAATGCCATGCTTCTCACTACATTTGTGTCAGTTTTAGAAAATATGGCCAATTTTCATAAATATATTAAATTATAATATAAAGTACTATCTGCCACCTCAAGATTATACTGTCATTATATTCCTTCTAGTAGTTCAGTGTTTCAATTTTCTATTATTAATTTTCAGTACATTTGGAACTTACTCTGCCATGTGGCACGAGGTAGGGATCTAACTTTTTTTTCCCAAGCCATCAGCCAGCTCATTTACTAAATAATCTTTTCTTTCTCAATCATTTAAAATGGCACCTCTATCATTTATTAGTCATTTATATACTTATATGTTTCTGGATCTTCTAGTGTATTACATTAATTTGCCTCTATCCTAATACCAGTAATAAACTTTAAAATTATTAAGATTGTATAATTTATTTTAATGTATAGTATGGCAAGGAAACCCTATTCTTTTTCCCATTTCTTTCCCAAAAAACATTCCTCTTAAAGAAAGCAAATATGTTCAAAAATTGCAAGTAAATATATGAATGATGTGTAAGTTGTTAGCAAAGCATTGAATAGTCTTTAGATGGAGTTGAAACTCAGTCTACTAAAACCCCAAAAGCCATAATGAGCAACTACTATGTGCCACATAGGTGCTTTTTAAAGCTTTAAAAAGTGCTTTTTATTAACATATATGTTGGTTTTGGCATAATTTTTCTTAGCATCTCAATTCATGTTTTAGTCTTGCATGGAATATAAGATATTCAAAAAGTATTACTGTATCATTTCAAGATTTATCTATATGTAGTTTTTCCCAAATCACAAGTCACTATTTTTATACTTATTAGTTTGAAAAGAACAAGTTTTAATATATTTTTCATTTTCAGCAAGATTGCTACCTGGTGTGCTACCTGGTGTGCTAATTATAACAATTATTGTTGGTCAAAAACAAAGCACCACAATTTTCTGTGTTCCATTTTGGGTGATTAGGTTGTCAGGAATATGTAGAAACTTGTCTTGGAAGTTTCCTCACCTACTTCTTTGTAACAGCAGTGAAGAATGTCTTGATAAGAGACAACACAAATTGGCAATGTCATAAAAGATTTCATTCTCTAAAATCATATTAATTTTTTGCATAAAAGATACATATTAACAAATAACAATTAACTACCTTAGGTGTAAACAAATGCAGAAAAGCAGCAACAGTAATAGCTGTACCATTTTAGGAACATATGAGTGGCTACTCTATAGTTCCCTGTCGTTCAAATTATTCATCCATTTATTTGTACTAAATATTTTCTTAATATCTCTTTTAAAAGATTTTAATGGTTTTTAGTTTATGTAATATGAAGCTACATATATAATATCTTATGTTTCTTTATACAAATGTTTCTTTACTCAGTTCTTCAGGCTTTCTATATAAAATGTCTTAGCATAGCTAAGTTATTCCACATTTTACTGCCTTTGAAATTCCAAGAAGGGTTTTCTGTACTCTGCTGGCCTTTTTTCACTTTCTTTCTTTTTCCCCTCAGATTCTCCTGGGCAGTAATATCAAATAACCATGAGGACATCTGATATTTCCAGAGAGAGGATTTTCTTGTTTTGGGAGGGGGGGGACAACAAAAGACCTTTTTGGAAACAGGAAATCATTTTAAGTTGACCACATTAAGCATTCCAAAGCTAGAAGCTCTGGAAAGTTTTATTTTATTGCTTTTTGATGTCAGCCTAATGCAGGGTTCCATACTTAGTCTGGATGTCTTAGAATTATTACTTTAGAGATGCATAAAAACGTTCTGCAGAATTGCAGCCTTATGTATGTGCCAATAGTTCTATCCACCTATCTAGTTCCTCCTAAATAAGCTTTGTATATAAAACAAGACTTATATATTGCAAACAAATTCAATGAGTGATAATAAGCAGTGATTTGTAGTATAAGTTGAAGGAAACTATACTGGTACTCTGTGGATAAGTATTTTAATATATGATATATTTGGATTTATGGGCTTGCTTCTAGATATGCAAATTACTTCTATGAATTATAAAATGTTTAGAAGACAATAAACATGACAACAGAATTATGTGTTAATTTAGTTTATATGGAGACAATTGACAATAACATTACCGAAGTAATCCATGTTTAAGTCATAGAATCTATAGAAAACTTATTGAAATATAATTAAAGAGAGATAGATAACATTCCCTCTATACTTGGTTTGCTTCTCTCTACTCAAAATGTGAAATCTCAGACAACAGAGAAGAAAATTAGTAAATTACTCTTTTCCCAATTTTTAAATTTTTGGTTGCAATGGGCAGAACTTGTGGAGAAAGTTGAAACACAGGCTAAGTGCTCATCATTTTTGGAAGATCTTTTTTAATGCATTCTAGGATCACTTAAGTTCCTTTTACATGACCATATTGAGAAACTAAAGGTAAACCAAAGATACATCAGCATTTATTTCCTATATGTATCATGTATATATGAGGCAGATAAAGAATTACCATCTCCTTTGGTGAACTGAATTTGTACCTGCCTAAGAGAATGAATGACTCTACAATCAAATACTCCAACGCTTGAGCATCCTGGCATCAGTAACAGTCAAGAGAGCTCACCCAAAGGGAAAGTGGAGTCCAGCACACTGTAATCTGCTTCCACCCATGAAAGGCACTGAAGAGAACATCAGGCCCTGTGTTATTACATAGGTCAAATTCCAAATGCTACTGTGGGGAGCTGAACACAGTGGTTGTTTGGAGGACCTCCAGAGTAAGTGCCTCTCTTTAACCCATTGTATGTTCTATGTCACAAAAATCCCATCTGTAGTATTCACTATTGTATCCACAGTGTGTACAACTTTGTGATGTCCAATGAATTGAGAATATAATAAATGTTATAAACTGACCCATAGTGATAATCACACTGAGCATTCCAGTCTCAAAGAGACCCAGGGTCAAGCTGAAGATTTTAAAGGGCTCTACTGGGAGATGACCGTCACAGGAGCTATGCCTGGCAAGAATCCACTAGTAACCACAAGTCACTGAGTACAGAGGGAAGCATGAGAGACAGCAGAAGGAGACCTGCCTTGAGTTGTATCTTTAGCTAGCCGAAATTGCCTTTGAAAACATAAATCCCAAAGCATAGTTCCCTGCTCTCTGCTGTGTTGCAAAGTTTTTAAGTGGCAGATTTGGAATTGAAGGGACAAAGGGAACAGTGTAGAAAAAGCAGGTAACTCATAGTGTACCACTCAGTTTAGAGCAATGTAGCATGCACTTTTTGTGGATTCGCTATGAGTTTGGCAAAGTTGTTAATACACATCTCTTTGTGTCTCAGTTTTACACATCTATAACTTCAATGATCAGCTCTCTGAGGTTTGGGGGGAAGGACTGACTTAACCTGCATAAACCTGGGTTATATCAGAATCAATGATTCCATCACTGAAGAATTTTTAAGATCAATAAATTGCTCTGGGTTAATTGCACAAGGACATGCATAAACATGGTTCAGAGTATCCATTTCATATTTTTTTCCTGAAGCATTCCCTGGCTGGAAACTATACTCATGTTCATTTTCTCCAGCTCATTCCCTCACACTAGGTACCTCCATTCAAAAAAGATCCATCTATGTAAAGGTCATTTCATTATATTACAATGAAATTCATTCCAGGAATAGCCGATATTCACAGGCTGCTATAATAGGTGTTACAGGTGGATTTCCTGCTGAAGAGTCATATTCTCCTAAAAGGAGGTTACCAATTTCAAGGAAAGCAAGCTCTGCTAGTTAGACAAGTCCCAAAATGGGTATTGCCAGGTGAAATTGTCTTCTTCATCCTAAGCCACTGTTTACCAAAGGATGTGGATTGCCTGTTGAAAATTACAGCCTCAGAGTTTCCTTGGACTATGCTAGAGGCAGCTTTTCCAAGTTCAGTGTTCTCAGTGTGCCAGCTTAACCTCTTAAGTTCATACTGTGTGATAAGTGAGAGCCCGTGTAAATCCTCTTGGCTACTCTTTTTTTTTTTTTTTTTCCCCGAAGAATCCACATCTTTACACTTAAATGAGTTTTCTGGGATTGTGAACTGCTCGATCATTGGAAATGTGTTCACAGAACTAATCAAATGAAAAAAGGTGGTTGCTGTAATGAATGTAATATAAAACCTCAAGAGACTATGTCTGATTTCTTGCAAATGAACTGAGGTGGATAACAATGTCAACCTCTGTATGCTGAGATTTCTTGCTACTGCCAGTAAGATGATATCATTCCTTAGCCAAATTCTATTTTACTTATAAATGAAAATTCTGGAAGATGTAGAAAATTAGAATGAAAAAGGAAACATCCATAATCTTATATTCTCAGTCAACTGTATTGATATATTTGTCTGTCTAGCAAAATCCATTTTCTATATATGTGTTCTGTGTTCTCTGCAGTTATATTGTCAAGCTAATACTTATGGAACATTTGTTAGCCATATTCCCTAGATTTTCCACTTATTACTTTATTTTATCCTCACCCAAATCCTATTAATTAGTTTTATGTTTTATAGATAAGGAAACCAAAGTTCAGATAAGTCCAGTGAAAGCCCCTTACCATAAAGTTAGTAAAGGAAAGATTGAGATTCACATCCATGTCTGTTTGGGGTAAATAACCATCTGTTAGCTGTTACTTTGTATTGCCAATAGTGTAAGGAATGTGTCAAACACAAAAATGTTTGAGAATGGATCATCCCCAACAATAACAACCACTTTAAGAGCAAAAATACTGAGTTGCATTCCTTGAAAAATGTTAACGTGTGCATTTTATGGTTATATTCAACGAGGCTAGAGACCACTGAGACCTAAGTATCTTCCTAAAGCAAATGTCGCCTTTCATAGTTGGAGATATTTGGCAACCCTACGAGTCACATGTGTTCATTTCTTCCATGTGCAGAAGCAAACAGATGTGCATACACTGCAAAGCACAAAGGAGCTTGTCCTGGAGACTATTTTGTCCCAAACGTGACATTCAAGTCCTCTGGGGAAATATTAAGTCACTGGCGTTGTATGCAGTTATAGTAAGACCTCAAGGGGTTTTAGTAGTTTTGGTAAAAAAACATATGGATAATTATTAAGAAACAGTGTAAAGCTCAAATATACTTACTTTGACTTAAAATGAACTGGAATAATTGGATTCAGATTTTCCCGATGACAAGGGTGATTATACACAGTTTAGCTTGAGCTCAGGAGTTAGGTGGCACATGTTGAAAATCACACCTGTATCAACACCTGTTCTTTGCCTTTCTTCCTCTGAAAAGTTGGAATAATAACACTTTTGAGCACCATTGTGAGAGAGAGTGCATAATCCATGTGAAGTACTCAGGACTGTGCCTGACTCAGAGTTTGCATTTAAGAGATGCTAGCAATTCAACACTACAACAGATTGGTTAATGGAATCCTTACCTTGAGCACATATTTTTTTCTTTCTTTGTAATGGATTTGGTATAGTATTTTTCCCTCTTCCAGTGTATGACTTAAAATCCTAGAAAAAAGCTCTAGACATACGTAATTTAAAAACATTGTGGACTTTCCTCTCATTTTTCTTTATACGAGATTTAAGTCTTCATGATTTGATTCAACATTAAGAGCTCTCATGCCCTTTTTTTCTCTTTTGCCTCAGTTGCCCAAGTCATTTAAAATACTGATCATACACCTTTATTGTTTATTAGCTTTGTGTATCTCTGATCTTATAGTATCAAGATATTTTTCTCTGTCTTTTTAATACTTTATCGAGAAAACTCCAAATCAGTGTTTCAAACTACAAAATTAAAGTGATTAGGCACAGAAAAAATGATTAAGCCAAATGAGCATTAGAGAATCAGAAAAGAAGCCTGTAAACCTTCATACTGCCCCTTAGTTGGTATGCGACTTGGGCAAATCACTCAGGATTCCCTGGTTCAGCTTTCTTATCTGTAAAATGGAGATTATAATATCTGTCAGGCCTTTCTCCAAGGATATTGCAAAACAAGATACCAAATGTAAAAACTGTGTGTACTCTATAGATCGAGGGCATGAAAGCTTGTTTATTTAAGCTGTGGGATATTGGAAAGCTCTGTGTAAACTATATAGTGCAAAAGTGCACATGACATTGTATGGGAGTTTATATATTTAATCCCTCCTGACGGAGGCACTGTGCTATGATCTGGGGTTTTGCAATATGGTAGCAGCTTTCCAGAAAAGGGAGTTTTCAGCTCTAAGTAGAATCTGATAAGAGCCCAATAAGTGATCTTGAGAGTGTGTACTCTAGGTGTCCAGGGAAGGAAAGGAGAACCCAGGGACTAACTGAGCTCTTAGGAAACACCTACAAAAGAGGTGGGTTTCTGACCCTTGCATTAAATATTGTGTAGGATGGAAATAAAGAGTACAGAACGGGGTGCTCCAGATGGGAGGAACAGCCAGATCAAATATGTACAGTGGTGGAAGAGCACCAAGGCTGAGCAATGGACTGATTTGAATGAGGCAGAACCTTCCTGTAGGGAAGCAATGAGAGATGAAACTGGCAAGGCTGAGAGAGGCTCAATGGGAGGCCAAGATAATGATGCACTTTGTTAACACATCACATTTGAAAGGAAGGCCACTGAAGGATTTTCTGAACAGGAGAGTGATGTGGTAAAAACTGTGAACTCTAGCTTCAGACAAACCCATTTTTAATCCAAACTGGCCTTTTAGCCAATATTTTCTTAGGCAACACTTACTGGACACACATGGTACAGTGGAAAAAGTGTGAGACTCAGAGTCACGGGAGGATCTTTGGAATGTAAGGCCTCTTTTCTGGACCTACCTTTGGGACAGCGTGGCAGGCAAAGCCATTGCCTCATATCCTGCTCTTTCCCAACTCTTCTGGAACCATTTCTGCCATATTCTTGCTTCATTGAATTTCTCAGTGTCCTCCAGGTTAAGAGTACAAAAAAAGGTTAAAAGATGTTTTCACTGAAAAGCCTTCAAAGAGATTTGAAACTGTCCTGTCTGGTATTAATTCTTTTTCTATTCCTTTATTGCTCAATCTTGTTTCATTGGTCATGTTGTCTTTCAGCATTGAGTGTGCAATTACATCACAATTAGAAGCATATGATTACATTTTAAATGACCATTTCCTGTCCAGATTCGTCATTAAAATGGCCTTTATAGTTAGAAAATTCCAACCCACATCTAATGATATTTTAACATCAGATATGTTCTTACTATTTAGAATTATCTTAAGCCACGCTTTTACATGGAGAGTTTGCAAATCATTTTTTTATGTGCGGAAGTTTATGTTAATGATGTCTTTGGCCCTTTCTGGGCCAGAAATGTTTGGTTCTAAAGGTATTAGTGGATTTCACATAGCTTATTTAGGTGATGACATGCTAGCGATAAGATTTTTCTTTACTTTTAACTAGCGAAAATAAACTCATTCTGCCCATCTGCTGTTTCTCAAAACTGCAAAGAGGAATAAACTTGTTTTTACATATTCCTTGATTTTTATCTTGGCCTCTAGAGTGTGGCAGAAACTTGTCACTCCATATACATATGTAGATTTGGAACCAGCATTTTTAAAATCATGCTCCACATAACCTAATTAGTACACAAAGGGCGAGTCTGCTATAACTGCCAAGCCAATAAACAGGACTGAGTATAGTCTCCTAGCAAAATGATCAATACGGTATCCCCTTAAACTGTAAAATAGAATTGTGGGGAGCCTAGATCTCTACAGTAGAGAATCAACCATCTCAGTTTCTATTTCTTTCTCATAGACATTAAATATAACTTTAGTCAAATTGTCTCAATTTCAAGAATGTATTATTTTTCACATTGTGAAATGATATAGATATTTTATGTCCCAAACAAAATGGTCTATGGAGCAATGTGAGATCCTTGAAAAACAAGTAAACAATGGTGGAAATACCTATGGTAATTTGAATCTGGAAACTATGATAATATCATTGCCATCTGAGTTTTAAGTTGTTATAAATGAGAATGGATTTAGAACAGTGTTACTATGAATTTATTCCCCATGCCATAATCAGTAACATTTTATAGATAAAAAAGGATGTTTCAAAATGGTCTTTTAGGGTAATTACTTGTAGTTTATTGTTCTTACATGAAAAATGCTCAGAGCTTAAATTTTCTGAAACTGGACAAGATGGTCAACATGTATTCCTCAATTTTCAACTAAATTGGTTATGCTCTGTTATGATATCTCTTTGGAGAATCATTCAGATAAACCCACTCTCTGTTTCAAATAAAAGTTTGAGGTAATTAAAAGAGATTTTTATAAAAACAACTCTAATCCCTGTTAAGAAAATCAGGAATCATTACTGACATGAGATATTAAAAAAACCTCATGGACTCTTTACAAGACTAAAGATATCTCTTGCCACTTTTTGAAAGCCATACTTTGAATTGCATTTTCAAAGCCAGCACTTCTACCAGATGATGAAATAAATTGAAAACCGAATGTTTTCAATCAGAGAAAGAATTCTCATGCTGGAAGGGAGAGGAAATAGAAAGATACCACTCTTAGGATTGTACTTAATTCCAAGTACAGTTATCAATTCTCACCTTTTAAACTTAAGAAGTCATTAATATTTGTACATGCCTATGGCATGGTCTAATAACACAAAAGACCTGGTCTCTAGTTACATTCATATTTGGGGGGAAAAGTGAATGTATATATTAGCGCATACATAAAAGTATGAGAATGGATATGTAATAGAGTGCATGTTAAGAACATAAAAATAAGGGTACATTTTACTACTGTCACAGAAGTGTACACATAAATTAAAAACTAGAGTCTATGGATTAATTAAACCAGATAGTTCAAGAAAAGATAATATTGCATCATTTGGAAGGATGGGGCTGGGTGTGGTGGTTTACACCTGTAATCCCAGCACTTTGGTAGGCTGAGGCTGTCGGATCTCTTGAGGTCAGGAGTTCCAGACCAGCCTGGCCGACATGGCAAAACCCTACCTCTACTAAAAATACAAAAATTAGCCAGGCATGGTGGTGCATATGCCTGTAGTCCCAGCTATTTGGGAGGGAGGCTGAGGCACGAGAATTTCTTGAACCTGAGAGGTGGAGGTTGCAGTGGGCCAAGATGGCACCACTGCACTCCAGCCTGGGCGATAGGAAAGTAGTTTTGCAGAGAGGAAGCAAAAACATACCATTGTGTCATTTACGTCTGTGTGACCCCTTGAGCCACTCTCCTTCCTTCTTCATCTGCCCTTGGCCTCAAAAATGGACCTGCATTGGTCACATCCACAGACCCTCCACCCACCCCGCCATGTCCTGTGGCTTTGTACTGTTTCATTTGAGGTTCTGTTCACTTCTCCATTTCCTCAACACTTTTGGATTAAGAGTGGTAACAGTTCACTGCCGCTGGCTGCCACTCCTGACCTATCTGTGGTGATTCACTTCCTTTCCACGCAAACATTCATAATCTGTTACTTTTTAAATAAATACGCATCTAATTATTTCTATTCTGCTGGGACTTTGGCTGATACATTAATTGGTACTAGAAGTGGCCCCAGGAAACAGATCTCTTGAAAGGAGATCCTAGGATTGGTACATCATATCTTTGAGGAGTACAGAGATAATTTTTTTTTTGCTGGGAGTGGGAGGAGTCAGATAGGGTATATGGCATATGAGAGCATCATAAATACTCAAGTTATCGCTGGTGGTTGAACATGGGATAATGTGCAAGCAGAGATCAAGTGGTTGTGGCACTTAGCTGTTCTAACAATTAAAATTATTGAGTCACTTAATTTCTTCTTACAGTTCTACAAAATATACATAGGGGAAAAGAGTTATAACTATAAACATGTAATTAAGAAAGTATACATAGAGCCAGAAGGTTTTCTGAATAACTTGGGGTAGGCACTTCTCTCCTATAGTCACAGGACAGATGCAGCTGACAACCAAGCTCAGGGTATGATTGTAAAGGTTACAAAGTTTTAGCACTAATTATAAACTTGACCTGCCAGGTCTCTTACGCTAAGTAAAAGGTAATTGTCAAGAAGCAATGAAACTGTCTCAATGGATGAGGACATTTTGGTAGATATAGATGAAGCTAAGAACTATGACTCTCAAATTCCCATAAACTTTCCTTGTCTCACAAGCAAATATTGACTCTTGTTTCAGACCCACTTCGCCAGTAGGTCTATAATAAAAATTGGAGCCCAGTACAGACTGGACTGAGAGTACAAAGACTATTCACAAAAGGAGGAATGAATATTCAAGTCATCCCACTAGGTAAATCCTCTCATCCAGCAGAAGTACTTCCAGATGCTAAGAGAGCTTGGAATTGGATGGTGGAAGCAGGCAGTTATGATCATCAATTTATGCTAGTGGACAGCTACAGAGGGAGAATTTAGAAGTTATATTTTATGATACTCCATTATTTTTTTCTTCCCTTTCCCTTGTATAGCAGGCAAGTCCTGCTGGTTCACGCCTGTAATCTCAGCACTTTGGGAGGCCAAGTTGGGAGGATAGCTTAAGGCCAAGTGTCCAAGATCAATCTGCGCAACATAGTGAGATCACATATCTACAGAAAATAATAATAAAAACTTAGCTGGACATAGTGGCATGCATCTGTAGTCCTAGCTTCTCAGGAGACTGAGGCAGTGGGATCTTTTGAGCCCTGGGGGATCAGGATCAGGGTTGCAGTGAGCCACGATCATGCCACTGCACTCCTGACTGGGTGATAAGCAGGAATTAAGCGAGACCTTGACTCAAAAAAAAAAAAAGAAGAAGAATTAGAAGAGTTAACTTTTTAGGCTTCAGGAGGTAATATGATTGAATTAATATTATCCCATAGTGATATGATAGTTGATGAGACTTTATTTCTTCTCTAGTTGCAGGCACAGGCTTTCCATCCAGGCAGAAACATTGAGCAGAAAGGGCTGACTGTCTTGTAGTACAACAAAAAGCCTCCCATTCTTTCTGACTTCGGTCAAGGAGGAGCCCAGCAGGAGGCAGGAAGTTGGGAAGAGAGTGACATCATGGACTTATTCCTAGGGCTGGCTGTGCCCTCAATGGGAAATTCCTGCTGCTCTCCAGGTGGCCTTCTGTTCTCACCTTTTTCCTAGCGAGTTCCTTTTCTCACCCCTCTGGACATGGGATGGGAGAGGAGGGTGAGAGCTCTATTGATACTAGCGCTGAGTCTCTGCATGATCTGAGCTGTTTCTTAAACTGCATTCACATCTCAGTCATTAGTCCATTTGTAAACAAACCCTTCTTAAGTTATTCTGATGTGAATGGGCCATCTGCTTCCTGTAAGGAAGGTCTCTGAATGACACTTAGATGTCTGATAACAAATATGCCAAAACCAAGTTTAGAATAAGGAGAAGCAAACTTGGCAAGCTTCACTGTTAAAAAAGAGGTCACTAAGAATTTTCCTCTATTGTGTATCTTTTATGAAAAAGACATCACTGGGTCATCTAAGAGAACACATCCAACTATTTCTGAAATGATGCTGAACTACGGCTGACATTATCCATGAAGCATGCTAAATGTCCCAGTTATGGAAAAACTGGGATCTAGGGCAACACTCTGGAGAAAGACACGATGTCTTAAACTGCTTTGCTTCCCATATATCTAATAATACATCCCCATTTAGCAAAGACAATCTCTTTTTGAAAAAGATTTAAGTAAAATTTTTCTCAAGTAATATAAAATTTCCACAATAATCCTTTAAATGCCCCCTCTTTTCATTTATATCCTCAGTCAAAATAAGCATGACTTTATTGTGTAAATCATGTGCTTTGAGAATTTTCAAGTTGTGATGGTGGATTTTCACTGATCCATTCCATCTTTCTTGCTTATTTCTCTCTGGTGGCTAATGACAGGTTATCAGAGAAGGCAACTCATCAGTAATTACGTTTTCTATCTGGTTACCAATCTACTAATGGGTTAAGTTAATAAACTCTGCCAAACTGTGGAAACACATTCCTAGTAATTAAAATCCATTAGGTTTGCTGGCTCCTACATAAAAACCTAAAACAAACAAAATGAAACCAAACAAAAATAAGAGTAACATTGTCTTATGCCAGAATTAGTTATTATTATTCTTTTTTTGTAGGTGGTGATTTTACCTGACACATTTATTAATTCTGTCAATATTTGAATACCAACTGTTAGTTTAAGTACTGGTGATTTAAAAAAAAAAGGCAAAAACAAATAATACATGAATTCCCCTTTTGAAGAGTTTCTAGTCTGGTTGAGAAGAAATTGTGAAACAATGAGATAAATACTGTGGGAAAGATAAGCCATGGACATACATAGGAGGGACAGTTATGTCAGGTGGGAGATGTTGCAGAAAATCTTTTTGGGGGCATCACATAGAAGAAAGGTTTTGAAGGATAAATAGAATTAGACCAAGAAAGGGAACAAAGACATTCCTAGAAGAGGGACAAACACATACAAAGGTCTGTATGTGAAGATCTGAAACAGCACAATCTGTTCACATTATCATGGTATCTCACATCTGGAGAAAAAGGTGAGTATGGGAAGATGACAAGTCACAAAGCAAGAGAAGCAGGAAGGAATCAGATTACAAAGCTTGGATCAGGCTAAGAACTTTACAGAAGGTTATAAGGATAATGTCATTTGGAATACTGTTCATTGTAAGCGTTAGATTATTGTATGGTAAATGGCTTAAAAAAAAGGAAACATACTGGTTGTATAACTAAATCAAGAAACTCACTGACTTCCTGAGGATGGTTTTTCTCTGTCTCCCGGGTCCAATGTCAGGCTTTGAAAATGAATATTCTAGTCCTTGGACTCCCACGTGCACACCACAAGGTCTGGAGGAGGAGAGGGAAGCTTCTATCCCGGCATTTGAAACGAGAGTTCTGAGATTCACAAATTGAAACGTTTTAGGTCACATGCCCACTCATAAACCAACCAGGGCCTTCCCCTGGGAGCGTAAAAATTTTTCATGAGGCACATATGTCAAATTCTCAAAACTTAAGCATTTCACAAGTAATGGAAATACTCCCATTCCCACTTTTTAAACACTTTGCATTTTATTAAGAAGCTCAGCTAATGCTCTCTTAAAGAGATGCTTTATTTGGGAAAGGACTTATTATCATTTGACCATGGACACATTATAAACCAAATGGAAAAGGACACATCATAAACCAAATGGAATTTCATTATGTTAGTATTTTTTTAGTGAACCAAATTTTAATAGCAGGCTTTCCATGTGTTAAAAACCTTTGTACATAGCATACATAGGTAGAAAGTGTACTTTCAGAAGATCTGAATTCTAATTCCTACCTCACTACTTACTTCCTTTGGGCCTGTGAGCAAAAGACTCAAACTTTCCAAAGTCTTAGTTTTTCTCACTTGTAAAATACAGATAATTATCTGTGACCTGAACACATTACAAGATTATTAGAATCAAATAACTTCATTAGAAAGTGTTATGTAATGGTAAAAAGAAAATAAACCTAAATAGTATTATATTTTTAAATTATTATTCTGTGTAGCTAACTTAACAGGTAAAAATAATTCATTTTCCACTATCTTGCTTTTAAATGAAGATTCTATGAATATGATTCAACAAAATAAATCTCTATGTTTTATAGCCAACTCAGATAAAAGTAAGCCTTAAAGCCCTCTATAAAGGATGGCTTCTTGTCTTACCAGAAAATACAATTTATTTTTTAAATCCATATTTATTGCAGAAAATTAGGTAATACTAATAAACAAAGGAAAACAAATTCAAATGCCCTTAGTTTCACTAGATATACATTATCAGCATTAAACTCTAAACATGTTTTCAGACTGCTTTTTACTCATATACATAAATATGCTATATAAATATATATATATAAGTTCACACTATAAGGCTTATAATATGTTCTTACAACTTCATACATCAAAACATCTTTCAATATTCATCAGATTTAATTTCAGATATAAACTGCATGAGGACATAATTTCGTTCATTGCACATCTAGCATGAAGTCTGTAATAGGTGCTTAGTAAATATTTGTTGAAAGGAGAAATGAGTGAATATACAATCATTTAAATATTTCTCCCAACATAAATCAGGCTACATAATATATTACAATGATAAATAATAATAAAATACTTTATATTCGTTAAATATATTATTTTGATTTAAAATATCCAGAACGGTTGTACACATTTGCATATTCATCAGCAGTTCATATAATCTTGACAAATTTGCTCTTATTTTAAAACATATTTGCCATTTTGTAAGGTGAAAATCGATATCTCATGTTAATTTACATTATTTGAATCTGACGAGAATTGTACATTTTTATGGCACTTATCCATATTTATTTTGTAAATCACTTATTCAAATAATTTTGGATGTGACTCTGAATCTCTAAAACACATTATCATCTACCAATTCAGGTATTCATATTATAACAATAACAATAAAATGATTAAAGAGATGTGCTGAGAAATATTCAACCAAATTCTATAATGAGAAACATAAACAGGATTTTATAACGTTATGTGCAACAAACTTAATTATGCATTGAAGGCATCAGAATTTCAATGCCCGTTCCTTGAGAATAGATGAGAATTTTTATCTAGTATCAGAACAGCAAAAACAGTTATCAGTCTCATGTGTATCCTCTCAATATGGGTGGTACATTATTCTGTATTGATTAGTCCATGCAGAGATGTTCACATTTTATTTCAGGCATTTCTTATGAAATTCTTAGTTCTTGCCTAGGTATTTCTTCCACATGCAGTCTTTGAGGATGTCATCTCTGACATTTTTCTTAGAAGTTTTTATAGTACTTATGCATTCCTCTAATGTGTTTTGCACAATGTTGCCTCTGCCTATTCCACACTTTGACTGCTGCATTCTCTCTGGGGTAATCTGCTTGTTCTCATCTCAATGTTCTCATTGTCTCTGGGGTAATCTGCTTGTTCTCATCTTAAATGTGATAGGTGTATTTAAGCCCCCTTCATGAGAAGTTGTTTATTCTTAGGCATTTGAGTTCATCACAGTGCCTTGACAATTTATGAAAATGAATATTAAACTCAAAAAGATAATCCCCTTGTTGAGTATTATTTAATGTACAATATTGTCTAGGCTGTACCTCTAGGAACCAATAAACATGAATATAAAGATTCACAAAATTAAAGTTCATTTTTCATTTGCATTAATATAGACTTTCCCTTCCCTTTCAAGCTGGCTTCTTTTTGCTTTGATTGTTCCTTAATGTTGCTCTACATCTGGACGGGACTGATTAGTCTCCTCTCAGGTACGATCTCATTTCTAACAGTGTTTGGGTCAACTTTCGCAGATGACTCACAGTGATATTACATTAATTATATCTCTTCATTAGATGACTCACATTGATACTACATTAATTGTATCTCTTCATGAGATGAAAAATTTATTAATGGTAGCATTAATGTTTTTTTCTCAATCATTCTGTATACTTTCTATTTCTTGGAGAGCTACACCTCCAAGAATATTCAACATATAGCTGATAAGACATGCTCTTAAAATCAGTTAGAAAAAGTGCTCTTAATCATAGTCTTTTTGCTTGGATAAATGATTAAATCAAATGTCCTGTCTAAAGATGAACCATCAATATGAAGTAATGTGGGATTCACTAATGGTATTTGTGATTTTCATTCACCATCTCTGTTAATTACTTGAATTACAGAGTTAAGAATTGTCTTATAAAATTTCTTGACAATTCTAAATTTACAGGGGTAAGAAAAACTTGATTAAATGTGAACTTAATTTTTTAAATTATTAATTTAAATATGCTGTGACAACTTGGAAACATTAATCTATGAAAATCTAATGGAGTTCATATATTCAAGTATGTAAAAAATTTTTAAGGGCACAAGTTGTAAGATTTTATCCAAAAGTGACCAATATAATAATAGAGTACAGAATCAACAAAAGGCTACATTATACAAATATGTTTTCCTATTATTTTTCATGGTTTGAAAGTAGAGATATTGCTTTACATTTTTATCATTTAGAGTTTTTAACAAAATAGGCATTTTGTTAAAATAGAGTACTGTTTCACAGTAACATCAGTTTTACCTTTCTTTCTTCAATGAGTAAACCTCGTGCTCTGAAGAGTCCTACATCCTAAGGCATAAGTTTGTCACTTTTAATTTGGATAGCTACCTGATGTTGGGGTGATCAGACTGAACACCGGGTCGTGGGGATGACGAAGTCCGGCGGAGTCAAAGGAATGAGAAAAGACAGTCTGAGAGAGAAAGTGGGTCCAGGAGGCCATCGCTAAGTATGGAAGCTGTGAAGGCCCTGAGCTCTAGAAGCCTAGACTATTTATTGGTGATCAAACAAAGAAACAGGTGGTGAGAATGTGGGAGTGAAAGGGAGGGTTGCATTAAGCACATGATTTACAGCTGTGATGGTTTAGCATATGCTCGCTCCTTGAGATAATGGAGAGCAGGTTCTTTTAACTCAAGATACAGTTGATCCTGGGAGAGCAAGGAGCAAGGAGCCAGCAAGTCTAGATACATTCCAGAGGCCACGAGCCCTGGATTCAATCCAAGCCATGACGGGTTTTATGCCCTGGGCTTAGATTATGGTGCATCAGGGTAGCCTTCTACCCTTTAGCACAGAGCTGGGTGTTCCAAAGACCACAAGGGGTTTTAGACCCTGGACCCCGGACATGTTCCAAGACTCTTTCACATTATGTCAGACATGCAAGCCCTGCCTCAGCTTTTCCCAACACTCAGCCTTTCTCCCAACACCTGATGAAGTTTATGGATTTTTTTTTTCTGAGGTCCTTTTCAGGTGTCTCTTCTATCACAGTTGTGAAAAAGGAATCATTATGATTTAGAGTAGTGAGAAAATGTGGAAAATTTCTCCTCTCCATCTTTGAATCCTATGGAAATTTGTATCTTCATTTACTTTGACAAAATTTGTCTTATTTCTTTATTATTCTATCTTTAAAGGTAGGGACTGTGGTATATCATTACACCTCTTGCATCAGTAGGAAACATTTCTTCCATATGAAAAGTAGAACCCGAAGTCTGGTGAGTTGAATTGGCTGTCAGGAAAACCACATTAAAATCCCCCTCTTGCTGTTAACTATCCAAGTGATATTTGATGAATCACTTACTGGCCTCAGATTTTTTTCATCTGTAAAATGAAAGGATTGAACTAGCTGATCTTGAAGCTGATCTCTACTCCTAAAATATTACCAAGTATATAACAGTAATAACCAATCCTTAGTCATCCCCATTTACATAACACACAAGGAAAGTGTGGAACATATTTATATCCCAAAATATTTGGATTTCTTTTGCTGCGAATCACCCACAATCTACAAGAAAGTTTGCATTCCACAGGTTTCTTTAGGTTCTTTTTATTAGCAAACATGCTAAGCTGTATTTATGTAATGTATACTGATAACTGCTAATTGGTGCCAACTCTGAGCAAGGAATCCTCTGCTGTATAAGTGACTCTGGAGATGCACCTTATGGAAGAATTGTTTAGATTCTGCTATTTGCATGACTTTGCCATGTTCCTCCAGAGGCCGAGAGACTTGTTTGTTGATACAGGTAAAATAATTCAAGCTGAAAGTTTTATTTTATACTCCTGTTTTCTATCCGACTTTGAAACCTGTCCTTGAGCAAGTGAACCAGCACTTTTTTCTTCCAGGTTACTTAATTAGGGAAAAATAATAAGGATATATATATATATAAGCTGCTGTGTGTATATACTATGTATAGTAAAGATCAAATTAGTTCACTGTAGATAAAATTTTTACTGAAATAATGTTTCCTCAATTTCTAAAATGATATATGTATGTGTATATATATAATACAGATACATATATATATATACTTTGCTGAGCTCCACTTTGACACAGAGGGTGTGACTGCAAAGTCATAATAAGCAGAGTAGCCAACAAAAACCACTTAACTAGGCCCACCTATTCAGTATGACCAAGTTGAGGATAAGTCTCACTAAAATATTTCACCTGGCATGTGTTCAAGCTTTGAGGTTGAATGAGTCTGCTTTTGTTTCTCACTAAGCCTGGAAGAAAGGGAACTTGTTAGGGAGGAGGAGAGGAGAGAAGGGAGGAATGAGTTAAGTCCTTAGCATCTTTAGTGCTTTTTCTTTGCTTCTTTTCAAACAAGCACACCACATTGAATAGCATGTGGAAAATTGGCATTTCCAGTGAATAGAAATTAACTGGCAAACAACAAAAGAGAAAACAGAGGAATGCTGCTGGATGCTGTTTGGCTTGTCTCATCTTGTCAGAGAAGGAACACGTGTAAATCAAATGATTTAAGATGAATTTACCTACATGTTTGGCTCCTGTTCAGATGTTTTAGATTTCGTAGTAATTTTGTTTACTTGGGAGGGTTTTTAAAAGTATGATTCTTCTGTAAGTTAGGAATAAAAACAGAAGACTTAAAAGTAGTATGGGTGAACAACTCTTCAAATATGCCACTTCAGAAAATTTGTTCACTTTGTTTTCTTTTAGAGAAACACAAGCGCACACACACACACACACACACACACAGACACTTATTTAAATAGCCAAAAAACCAACACAAGTATCTGCAGTGTTCCGACTTTTAGAAAAGATTGCTAATCTGGTATTTTGAAAAGAAATTTGTCTTTTTAAGAATAGAAAATCTTCTTCAATATCAAAATCCTTTCATATCCATATACAGTAATTTTGCCCCCCCATAATATGCTGTATGCACTTCAAAGTTGGAAACTAAAACCTCATTTTATTCTAGTGTATTGTAAAAATTTACGTGAACAAGCTGTGCTGTGACATCATCTACTGAGTGAATGTGTATGGGTTTAGTAAAAAGCTGAAAGCCAACCTCATGTCTCACTTGTTCTTTGCTCTTTCTTTGGAGAAGAAAACCATCTGATATAAAATACAAATCATATTTTTAATTCAGATCAATGTTTTCCTGAATATGGAACAGATACTCTTTTTCATGACAACTCAATCGTGACTTGTGATTGAAGCAACAAATGAAAGGAAGGTATTTGGTAAAAGAGCATAAGTCCAGTGACAGAAATCACCTTTCATGAAGATTACCTCTATAAAAAGTTATACAAGCTTATATTTTAGTGACAAAGTTGTTAAATAATTCATCACATATGTAAAGTAACATAACCATGACCAACAATAGCAAGGTCTTAAGAGTTTTCACAGGTCTCAGACATTGTCATTAAATTATGGTGACTGATTTGCAAAAGGGTTTAGCTTTCATGATAATTGAGCATTAACCTCAGGGAAAAATATATCATGAGGAAAAAAAAATGCCTACAGATGATGCTGCTCAGTAAAGCTGGACTTCATTATTTTATATCAGGTTATAGTCATCTGAAAAGTAGGGACTTTCAGAATCACAGACTAGTTGAGTTGAAAGAAAACTTACTTCACAATACAACCATAGGCGTACCTTGTTTTATTGCATTTCACAGATAATTGCAATTTTTTTTTTTTACAAATTAATTTTGTGACAACCCTGTGTGAAGCAAGTTTATCAGCACCATTTTTCCAACAGCATGTGCTCACTTCATGTCTCTGTTATATTTTGGTAATTTTCACAATATTTCCAACTTTTTCATTACTTTTATATCTGTGATGTATCTTTGATATTACTATTGGAATTGTTTTGGGGCATCAGGAACTGTGCCCCACAGAAGATAACAAGCATAATCGATAAATGGTGTATGTGTTCTGACCGCTCCACCAGCCAGCTGTTCCCCATCTCTCTCTCTCTCTCTCTCTCTTTTCAGGCCTCCCTATTCCTTGAGACACAAAAATATTGAAATTAGGCCAATTAATAAGTCTAGAGTGGCCTCTAACTATTCAAGAGAAAGGAAGAATTGCACATATCCTGCTTTAAATCAAAACCTATAAATGATTAAGCTTAGTGAGGAGGGTATGTTTGAAAGTTGAGATAGGCTAAAAGCTAGGCCTCTTGTACCAGTTAATCGAGTTGTCAATGCAAGGAAAAATTTATTGAAGGAAATTTAAAGTGCTACTGCAGTGAATACATCAATGTTAAAGCAAAACAGCCTTACTCCTGATACGGAGAAAATTTGAGTGGTCTGGATAGAAGACCAAAGCAGCCACAACATTCTCCTAAGCCAAAGCCTAATCCAGACCAAGGTCCTAACTCTTTTCAGTTCTATAAAGGCTGATGTAGGTGAGAAAGGAAAATCTCTGAAGCTAGGAGAGGTTGATTCATGAGGTTTAAGGAAAGAACCTTCAGAAAAAAAGATTTCTTTAAAAATGCTAGTGCTCATTGACAGTGTACCTGGTCACCCAATAGCTCTGATGCAGATGTACATGATCAGTGTTGCTTTCAAGCCTGCTAACACACATTAATTCTGCAACCCATGGAACAAGGAGTAATTTTGACTTTGAAGTCTTATTATTTAAGAAATGCATTTTTAAAGGCCATAGCTGCCATAGATAGTAATTCATCTGATGGATCTGGGCAAAGTAAATTTAAAACCTCTGGAAAGGATTCACCATTCTACGTTCCATTAAGAAAATTCATGATTCATTGGAAGAGGTTATAATATCAACATTAACAAGTTTGGAAGAATTTGATTTCCAACCTTCATGGATGACTTTGAAGAGCTCCAGACTTCAGTGGAGGAAGTAACTGCAAATGTAGCAGAAATAGCAAGAGAAGTAGAATTAGGAGTGAAGTCTGAATACATAACTGAATTGCTGCAATTTCGTAAAAACATTTTAATCGATGAGGAGTTGTTTCTTATGGATAGTTAGAGAAAATTATTTCCTGAGATGGAACCTACCCCTGATAAATATGCTGTGAACATTGTTGAAATGACAACCAAGGATTTGGAATATTGTTTAAAATTAGTTGATGAAGCAATGGTGGGGTTGAAAGGATTGACTCCAATTTTGAAAGAAATTCTGCTGTCGGTAAAATTCTGTCAAACAGCATCCTACAGTAAAACCTTTCATGAAAGGAAGAGTCAATGCTGCAAATTCATCGTGTCTTGTTTTAAGAAATTGTCACCGCTACACCAGCCTTCCATAACCACTACTCTGATCAATCAGCAGTCATCAGCATCAAGGCAAGACCCTCCACCAGCAAAAATATTACAATTCACTGAAGGCTCAGATGATCGTTAGGAATTTTTAGCAATAAAGTATTTTTTAATTAAGGTAGGTATATTACTTTTAGACATAATGCTATTGCATACTTAATAGACTACAGTATAGCATAAACATAAGTTTTATGTGCACTGGGAAAAAAAACATTTGTGTAACTTGACTTATTGCTGTATTTGCTCTTATGCAGTGTTCTGGAATGAACCCACAATATCTCCAAGGTATGCCTGGATATTACTTCATGGATGAAGAAGCTTAGGCTTAAAGGTATCAAGTGACTGCACAGCAAGTTGTGGGCAAAACTTGGTCAAGACTCAGTTTTCTTAACCCCCCAAACCCTGTGCACATTCTATTATAGCACATTTCAGGCAGATTCTGGGGAGATGCTTGTCTTCACTCCATATTAGTGCTTCTGGCATCTAGAATTCAAAGAGGGAGGTACCTGTATTTGGGTTGAGAATACCAGACTGAATTTCAAACCACATTTTCTTAGGAAATAGAGGCAGTGCTTCTGGTGTGTCCAGGAACACCTGACTGCTCACTTTCAATAAATGTACAGTGAAAAGAATATTCTGCTCTCTTTTGAGTGGAGTGAGAAACTCAGTTTCTAAGAAAGAAATAAAACCTTTCCCCCAGTGTTTTATCATTTTGATGAGTTTCTGCTAGAGGTTGACATTATCTTTCCAAATACATATATTCTTACAAAATCAAAAGAAAGAAAAGAACAGCTATTGTAGTTTTTTTGGGGAAAAATTTTTAGAAGTGTTAAGTAAAATATTCCAAATATAATTTTTATGTCCTGAACTGGAGTCATCCTATGACTATTTTGATTTTATTTGTTAGAAATGAAATTACAAAATTTAAAGGAAAGCGTGTTTAACAGATTTTGAAAGGTTAATAATTGTTGACTGTAGTACGAGGTGATTAAGAAAAGGTTCAGAAACTATTTTGCATGGGCCTCTAAATAATTCATCATTTGAATCTGTCCAATGTGTTCAGGTTTCACAGACCAGCTTAGTATCCCTGCCAAATTAAAGTTGGCAACTTAAAAGCTTATTGAATCTTTGGACCAAGTGTTTTCTTGTTGTTTAGAATTTTTCAAAGACGGAATAATTATTTAAGGTAGGAAAGTACTTGCCCATGAAAAGATGTTTTAACACTGTTTCTCTAAGAATAGGGTTCTATTTTAATACCTCATATTTCTCTTGTATCCTAGTGACTCCTCAACACCCATTTTCCTGGTAACTTCCCTCATTTTACTTTGGCTCATAGTAGATGACCTTTAGCTCTATAGGATAGGGTAATTTGACCCTCCAGGAAGCTAATACTGAAAATATTATTTCCGATCATATTACTCTTTGACGTTTACCTTCAAAGCCACTTAATAAAAGCCAGCTGAAACAAAGGTTCTTACTTTCCCTTTCTCTATTACTAGCTTATTTTTTCTTAAAAGATGGTGTTTGTTCATAATGTTTAAATAGATAACTCAGTTTTATATTTAAAAATGTGATTTACCTTCGGAAAATGCAATAGGCATGAATTGCAAATTATGTACTGGATGTATTGCCTATAAAACATTGTATTCAAGAATCCTCAAGGGGGCTGGCTGTCTATCTCATTTTACTGTAAGTAACACAAAGAAGCCAGATGGGATATTCAACATTGGACTTGAAAAACTCTAGCTAGATCATTGGATTCATTAGGTACATTTTCCACTTTCCATGTTAGTGCAGGCAACAGTGTTGCTAAGCTTCTGCCACTATGTAACAAAGATTCCTTGTTTCCAGGATCCAATAGCATTCCTTCACCGCTTTTAAAGACCTCCCAGCAGCCTCCTCAAAGATCTTGATGAGGCTTTGAGAGTTTTCCTAAAAATCTCTTCAAGGCTTCCAGTGCTTTAGTTAACACTCTCCATAGGCCTCCCAAGCTTCTTTCTACTACGTCATCCCCAGAGCCACTAATATATTTTGAAACTTTGGCTGCAATAGCACCCAACTTCCAAGTACAAAAATTTGTATGGGTTATCTATTATTGTGTAACAAATCACCTCATAACTTAGTGGTAGAAAACAACAATACTATTATCCCTCATACTCTCTGTGGATTAGGACTTTGAGAATAGCTTCTTGGCTGTCTCCAGCTAGAGGTCCTTCAGAAGATTGCAGTTAGATTTCAGCTAAGAAAGCAGCCATCTGAAGGTTACTGGGGCTGAAAGATTCACTTTCAAGGAGATGTGGTCACCTGGCTGGTGGCTGGTGCTGGTTGCTGGAAGCAGGCCTCAGTTCATTACCACATAGATCCTTCTCCAGGGATGCTTTAGCATCTCATGGCTTTATAGTGTTAGGAGATGACTCTCCATACATCTCTCACGTCTTGTGAGCAGGGGAACTTAAAATTTCCCTTCTTCTGAATTCTCTTTTCAAAGATGTTTGCATAGCAAACTGCCTTGATTAATGAAGATAGTCCCCCTCTAGAGCAAAGGGCAAGGATTTTTCATTTTTCTCCTATTTAATAGAGATACTATCTCCTTAAGCTAAAGATCAGACAAGTTTACAGCCCATTATAAAAAATTGTGTTCCCTAAATTTGGGTGTGTATCTTCTTTAACACAACCCAGTACATGTATAAGCATCCCTTGTTCCTCTTTGCACTGGTCTGTGGAAATCGGGGCTGAAGGAACTGAACATGCTTAAACTTTGGTTACTTTCATTGTTTTGAGTAATCAGCTGTCCTTTGACTTTGACTCAGGGGTCTTGTTTCTTCTGTTACCATCCACAAAACTGTGGCAAGGTAACTTGTGTGTTTGCAAGTAAGATAAAGTCTCAGATATTTCATGGTTCTTGATAGGCAGCTGGCTTCCCCTACAGTGAGTGATCTAACAGACCAGTGCAGAAGCTGAGATGGCTTTTTGAATTAGCCTAGAATGTCACATATCATAATTTCTACAATGTTCTATTGGCCAGCCCTGATTCAGTATAGAAAGGGACTATACACAGTTGGGAATACCAGCAGGTTAGACTCATTGAGGACTACCTTGAAACAAGGCTACCACAGCTCTCCTAAATGTTGTAAAAACCTTAGCTCACGGATAATACACTGATTATCTTTATGTTCCCTGTAGAGTTCAAACTAGTGTTTTCATACAATATCCACTCAAAAAATATTTGTTGATTATCATTACGTGGAAAAGTACTGAAATTACTAACAGCATGTGAATTGGGATCAAGTGAATTACATATAGTATAGTCATATTTCATTTAATGTATATTTAACCTTATAAATTCAACTTTATGAATTGAGGGAAAAAAAGAAAATGGTTTTCACAAAGCAAAGCCCTTTGGCCATAAGCAAATTACTTCCTCTGATGCTCAACAAATAAAAACCAATAATCTATCCCTACTCCAGGGAAAAATAATTTGCTGAACTTCTCGAGAAATAGAATTATATTCAAACCATGTTTATTCCAATTCATAAAAGTTTAATGAACTTTCATAGTTAATTTTGACCTAAGCAATCTTTCCTCTATAAATGTATTTAGAACCTAATCACTGAAAATATCCCTACTGCACTGTGCAACATTTTTATGAAATATTAAGATAGGGAAAAGAAGAGATTTTAGTGTGGTGCTATAGTTCATCTAACTATGTCTAAATCAAACCACCATCTTCAACTCCTGCCCATTTGGTTTATGGTATCAGCTCAGTTAATGGCACAGACTTCTTTGAAGCTCAGTGATTGAGATTTATCAAAAACAAACCAAAACCCAAAAAACCTGCCATGATCTTGGTGGAAATAATTTTCAAATTCTTATGTAGTTATTGTATTTTCTGGCTTGGAATCATAATGAGTTTAAAGCATTAATTAGGAACACATTCCATCCTTTGCCTCCCATGGTTAAACTGTTTAATTAAAGACCTTGAAGCCTTCTGGGCAAAACAATCAAGCCATGATGTGATCATCTCCCTCTTGTTTTCTTTGCTTTGTGCTTCTTCATCTTTAAAAACGTAATTCGTTTATTCTAGGACTGTTTGGCAATTTCCACTTAGCCAACAGTAGACAAAAGAAGTCAGTAGTAGTTTGGTTTTGTAGATTCTTGAAGTGATTTATTTCTGATGGTTGTAGACAGTCATTTATGGCATAAATATTTGTTGAGCAAGTGCCAGCTGAGAATCCTGATACTGTGCTAGGTGCTTTGAAACAAGTGATAAACCAGATGCAGCTCCTTGTTTGCATCTAAAGGAGTGCTCAGGAAAGAAAGTGAAATGAGACGGGGACATTCCTATCTACAACCCAAAGAAGCAAGGGGTAATGTGCCATGGTAAAATATTATAATAATGCAGATGGTGAAGAGATTATTTCTTGATAAGAGAAATTAAGAGAGAAAGAGACATGGAGGAGATGGGATTTAAGTTCTACTGGAAAGGTATTAGACATGCAGAGGCTGGGATGAGTGAGACTATTAAAAAAAAAAAGGACAAGGAAGCAGAAGAAAGTGAGTCGTCAAACTAAAGAATATAAAAGGAAATAACAGGGAATAAATTTGAGCTGAGGTAAAGCATGGAAGTTGAAATTCAAATTCTACAAGTGATAGGAAACCACTGAAGATATTTTAGCAGGGTTGTGATATCATCTGAAGTTTTCCTTAGGACTTGAAGACAAGAGAATGAAGGTGGTAAGATCAATTAATGGGTCAAATCATCTAATGATTTTGGACTTTATTCTAGGACCAAGAATAAGGCATTTTTAAAGAGTTTTAAAGATAAGAACTAGTTATTAGGTTTGTATTTTAAAT
The DNA here is from genome assembly GCF_009828535.3 of Hylobates moloch. Classification (NCBI taxonomy): domain Eukaryota; kingdom Metazoa; phylum Chordata; class Mammalia; order Primates; family Hylobatidae; genus Hylobates; species Hylobates moloch. Next base: position 139,659,853 of record NW_026652277.1, read on the forward strand.
AGCTCACTCAGGCTGAGGTGCGAAGTTTGGATAGGAAGGGATAAGAATAGAAAGAGAGAAAGGTAAGATGGCTCCTTAACTAGTCTGCCTTTATAGCTCTTAGTGTTTGCAGTCTGCCCTTTTGCTTGATGATCCATTTTAGACAATGACAACCTCTTCTGGCTTGACTCAGTATCCTCTTTCAAGTATCTTTTTGATTTTCACCTTCTGATCTCTCACATTGTGATCATAGAAAGCAATGTACTTGGTTTAAATAGAATCAACACTTTGGATCCACTTACTGCGTGGTTTCCCCAGTAGTGAAATAGGGGATGGTGAGGTGAGAGGAAATTAGAGAACATTACTGCCATTTGTCATTGTTATTATAGATTTTTTTTAGTTTAAATTAGAAGTGTGTGTGTGCGTGTCTGTGTGTGTGTGTGTGTGTGTGCATGTGTGGGTGCCCATCTCAGTATCATTGAAGCCACATACCAAAGACTATAAGGTTGGCCCTTAACTGCAGGCATGGGACAAAGGAAATCAAAATTCATGTCCTAGACTCAGTAGTCTTAGGAAGGATAAACTCTGAAACTTTTAAGTCTATGAATATAAAGGAGAGCAGGCATTGTGTCCAAAATGAAAAGTCTAATTTTGGTTCTGCCAAATGGGATGGATGTTAGAGAAACCCTCTGGAGCAATTGAAGCTAGAAGAAGTGAACATTTTTTGAAGAACCTTTAACAAAGCCTCTGGGCACAAAAGGAATTGAACATATATTTCTATTTCCTCATTTGCTTTCTTTAATTTTTTTAATTTCTAAATTGACACATTGTAATTGTACATATTTATGGGGTACAATCTGAAACTTTGATATATGTATATGTTATCTAATAATCAAATCAGGGTAGTTAGCAATTTATCCATTACCTTACACACTTTTTATTTATTTGTGGTGAGAACATTCAAAAGCCTCTATTTTAGCTATTTTGTAATATACAATACCTTATTGTTGACCATAGTTACCCTACTTTGCAATAGAACACCAGAACCTGTTCTTCCTAACTGCAACCTTGTACCCATTGACCAACGTCTCCCCATTTTCTCCTTTCCTATCTCCTTCTCAGTCTCTGATAACTACTCTTTAGAGATAAAGTTTTTCTAAACTCCACATGAATGAGATCATGTGGCATTTTCCTGTAAGCATCTGCCTTATTTCACTCAACATGGATGTCCTCCAGTTTCATCTATGTTGTTGCAAATGACAGAATTTATTCTTTTTATGGCTGAATAGTATTCCTGTGTGTGTGTGTGTGTGTGTGTGTGTGTGTGTGTGTGTGTGTGTGTGTTGTGTGTGTGTGTGTGTGTGTGTGTGTGTGTGTGTGTGTGTGTGTGTACAATATTTTCTTTATGTATTCATCCGCTAATGACCACTTAGGTTGATTCTGTGTCGTGGCTATTGTGAATAGTGCTATAATAAACATGGGAGTACAGATATCTGTTTGACATACTGATTTTACTTTTTTGGACATATACCTAGTATTGGGATTACTAGATCATATGATAGTTCTATTGTTAATTTTTGAAGAATCTCCATGGAGTTTTCCATATGGATGTACTGATATACCTTACCACCAACAGTATCTAAGTCTTCCCTCTTCTCTACAATCCCACCAATACTTATTTTCTTTTGTCTTTTCATAGTAGCCCTTCTAACTGGAATAAGGTGGTATATCATTGTGGTACTGGTTTGCATTTCCTTGATGATTAGTGATGTTGGGCATTTTTTCATATACCTCTAAGCCATTTATATATCATGTTTTGAGAAATGTCTATTTGGGTCTTTTGCCCATTTTCAATCTAATTGTTTTCTTGATGTTGAGATGTTTGAGTTCCTTACATATTCTGTATATTAATTCTTTGTCAGGTGCATAGCTTGTAAATATTTTCTCCCACACTGTAGGTTGTCTCCTTACCCTGCTGATTCTTTCTGTTGCTGTGCAAACTCTTTTTAGCTTAATGTAGTCCCACTTGTCTAATTTGCTTTTGTTGCCTGCCACTTTCAGGCCTTATTTTAAAAATTCTTTCTCAGCTCAATGTGGTGAAGTGTTTCCCCTTTGTTATCATGTAATAGTTTAATAGCTTTGGGCTTTACATTTAAGCCTTTAATCCATTTCGAGTTAATTTTTGTATATGGTGAGAGGTAGAGATCTAGTCTTATTTTTCTGCATGTTATATCCAATTTCCCTAGCGCTGTTTATTGAAACAACTATCTTTTCTCCAATTTGTGTTTTTGTACCTTTGTGAAAAATCAGTTGGCTCTAGGTGCATGAATTTATTTCTAGGTTTTCTATTCTGTTCCTTTGGCCTATACATCTATTTTTATGCAACTACCATGCTGTTTTGGTTACTATAGCTTTGTAAAATATTTTGAAATAAGATAGTGAGATGCCTCCAGATTTGTTCCTTTTGCTCAAGATTGCTTTGGCTCTTGGGGGCCTTTTGGATTTCCATATGGATTTTAGAAGATTTTCTATTTCTGTGAAGAATGTCATAGATATTTTGACAGGGATACATTCGATCTATAGATCACTTTGGGTAGCATAGACATTTTAACAATTTTTTTTTCAATTCATAAACAGTGTATCTTTCCATTTGTGTGTGTGTCCTCTTCAATTTATTTCATCAGTGTTTTGTAGTTTTCAGGTGACAGATCTTTTATCTCCTGGTTAAGTTTATTCCTAGGTATCTTTTTTGTAGCTATTATAGATTTTTGATTTCTTTTTCAGATAGTTTACTATTAACATACAGAAATATTTGTAATTTTGTATGTTGATTATATATCCTGGAACTTTATTGAATCTGTTTATTAGTTTTAATAGTTATTTGGTATAGTCTTTAAGGTTTTCTGTATATAGTATCATGTCATCTGCAGACAACAACACCTTGACTTTCTCCTTTTCTATTTGGATGCCTTTTATTTTTCTCCTCTTGTTTAATTGCTCTGGCTAGGACTTCTAGTACTATGTTGAACAGAAGTGGTACAAGGGAGCACCCTTGTTTTCTTTCTGATTTTAGAGGAAGAACTTTTTAGCCTTTGCCTACTCATATGTTACCTGTGGATTTGTTATTTGTAGCCTTTATAGTGTTGAGGTACATACCTTCTATATTTAATTTGTTGAGAGTTTTTATCATGAAGGATTTTTGAATTTTCATGAATGCTTTGTGTGCATCTTTTGAAATAAAAATATGGTTTTAAGCTTTCTTTCTGTTAATGAGTTATATCACATTTATTGATTTTCATTATGTTGAACCATCCTTGCATGCCTTGGATTAATCATACTTAATCATAGTGAATAGACTTTTTTTATTATTATACTTTAAGTTCTACAGTACATGTGCACAACGTGCAGGTTTGTTAAATATGTATACATGTGCCATGTTGCTGTGCCGCACCCATTAATTCATTATTTACATTAGGTATATCTCCTAATGCTATCCTTCCCCCCTCCCCCCACCCCATGACAGGCCCTGGTGTGTGATGTTCCCCTTCCTGTGTCCAAGTGTTCTCATTGTTCAATTCCCACCTATGAGTGAGAACATGCGGTGTTTGGTTTTTTGTCCTTGTGATAGTTTACTGAGAATGATGGTTTCCAGTTTCATCCATGTCCCTACAAAGGACATGAACTCATCATTTTTATGGCTTCATAGTATTCCATGGTGTATATGTGCCACATTTTCTTAATCCAGTCTATCTTTGTTGGACATTTGGGTTGGTTCCAAGTTTTGCTATTGTGAATAGTGCCGCAATAAACATACGTGTGCATGTGTCTTTATAGCAGCATGATTTATAGTCCTTTGGGTATATACCCAGTAATGGGATGGCTGCGTCAAATGGTATTTCTAGTTCTAGATCCTTGAGGAATCATCACACTGACTTCCACAATGGTTGAACTAGTTTACAGTCCCACCAACAGTGTAAAAGTGTTCCTAATTCTCCACATCCTCTCCAGCACCTGTTGTTTCCTGACTTTTTAATGATTGCCATTCTAACTGGTGTGAGATGGTATCTCATTGTGGTTTTGATTTGCATTTCTCTGACGGCCAGTGATGAGCATTTTTTCATGTGTCTGTTGGCTGCATAACTGTCTTCTTTTGACAAGTGTGAATAATCTTATTAATGTGCTGTTGAATTTGGTTTGCTAGTATTTCATTGTGAATTTTTGCATCTATGTTCATCAGGGTATTGGTATGCAATTTTATTATTTGTGTGTATCCCGATCTGGTTTTTGTATTAGAGTAATGCTGTCTATAATTTATAAAGTGAATTTGGATGTGTTCCTGCCTCTTTAATTTTCTGGAACAGATTGAGAAAAATTGGCAATAGTTCTTCTTCAAATTCATCTGTAAAGCTGTCAGGTCCTAGGCTTTTCTCCAATGGAAGATTATTATTACTGATTCAAGTTCCTCACTCACAATTTGTTCAGATTTTCTATTTCTTTATAATTTAATTTTTTCTAGATTATCAAATCTGTTGCTATATAGTTGTCTATAATAGTCCTATTTTTTGTATTTCTGTTGTGTCAGTTGTATGTCTCCTTTTTCATTTCTGATTTTGAGTCTTTTTCCATTTTTTAAAATTTTTATAGATAATGGTTTGTTAGATTTGTTTTTCTTTCCAAGAAAGCAGCGTTTCACTCATTGATCTTTTGAATTGTTTTTGCAATCTCTATTTTATTTATTTCTTCTCTGGGCCTTGTTGTTTTATTTTCTCCTTATATCAATCTTGGATTTGGTTTCTTCTTGTTTTTCACTTTCCTTGTCAGATTGTTTATTAGAAATCTTTCTTCTTTTGTGATGTAGGAGGATATTGCTATTCACTTCCCTCTCACAACTGTTTTTTGTTGTGTCCCTTAGGTTTTGGTATGATGTTTCTATTCTCATTTGACTCAAGAAATTTACCTTTTAATTTCTTCATTGACCCAATGGTTATTTGGGAGCATGTTGTTTAATTTCCATATATTAGTAAATTTTTGATTTGTTTTTTATTTCTAATTTTATACCTATAGTTAGAATATATACTTTATATGCTCTCTCTCTCAGATTTGTTACGACCTGTTTTGTATCCTAACATGATCTATTCTGGAAAATGTCCTAAGTGCAGTTGAGAAGAATGTGATTCTGTAGCTGTAAAATAGAGTTTTCTGTAAATGACTGCTAGGTCTATTTGGTCTATTGGAATTTCTTTATATGTAAATTGAAGTTTTTCTCTTGATCATTTAAAAATTCTGTTTTGGCAGTTTAGGTGTAATGTGCCACACACACAAAAAGACATTTTGGGGTAGAATGGGGAAGCTTTGAGCTTCCTGAATCTGGATGTGTATATTTCTTCCAAGACTTGGAAAGTTTTCAGCTATTATTTTATTACATAGATTTTCTGTTACTTTCTCCATCTCTTCTCTCTCTAGCATTTCAATAATGTGAATATTTGTTTGCTTAATGATATCCCATATTCTCTTTTTCATTCTTTTTATTATTTTTACTTATTTCTTTTTTCCCTTTTTAATTCTTATTTCTTTTTATCCCTTCTGACTGGATTATTTCAAAAGATCTGTCTTCAAGTTCAGGAACTCTTTCTTTTGCTTGATATAGTTTGTTGTTGAAGTTCTCAATTGTATTTTTAAATTTATCCATTGAATTGCTTAGCTCCAAGATGTGAATTTGGCTCTCTTTTATGATATCTATTTCTTTGTTAAATTTCTAATCTAGATCATCAATTGTTTTCCTGATTACATTAGATTATTTGTCTGTGTTCTCTTATAGCTCACTGAATTTCCTTTAAGATCATCATTTTGAATTTCTTTTCTGGCATTTCATACATTTCGTTTCCTTTTGGGTCTGTTACTGGAGAATTACTGTGCCCCTTTGGGGGTGTCATATTTCTTCTTGCTTTTTCATATTTCCTGTGTCCTTACATTGGTATCTGCACATGTAATGAAACAGCCAACTTTTTCAATTTTATAAAGCAGCATTTCACAGGGAGAGACGTTTTTCTGTAGATGGGTCCTAGGGTGTCAGTTGGGTATAGTATATTGGCTTTGGTTCTCAGTGGACCCGGAAGCAAGGTGTTTGTGCAGTTTCTTCAGTTGTAATTTTCATCAGTGATGTTTGCCATTGCTTCGGTGGCCTAGGCTGTGAAGTTTGTGACAGCAGTGGTGCAGTTTTTCTGGGGATGGTGTCACTGGGCTGGCTATCAGACTGGGTGCATGTGGGAGTGGCAGGCTGGCTAGCTGTGCTACATGCTCTCCAGGAAGCAAGGCTACCACTATCCTGTCTGTAAGGTCATGTGCACATGGGCATAGCAGACCAGCAGCATGTGCAGTGGCTCTATAGGGGGGCAGTGCCACCTCCATACTGGCTATTGGGTTAAGCATGTGCCAGTACAGGTACAGTGGTCTGGCTGGCTGTGTGGCAGGCTCTCCAGGTGGTAGGACCACTGCTGTACTGGCTATTAGAGCCAGATGCAGGCATGCACAAGTGCAGCAGGCCAGCTGGCTCAGTGTTAGCTTACTCTCTGTGAAGTTTGGCTTGTTCTCAGGGTGATTGAATGCTTCATGGTTTCAAACACTGGGGTCTCAGCTGCTTTGCTGTGCCTACAGTCTAGGGAGCCAGGGTCATGGTAATGTAGCCACTCATGTGAATATGGTAGAATAATGGCAGGGCCTAAAGAATGGAGACAGGCAGTGGCTACTGACCCCCAGAGCAGGAAGCACTCTAGTAGTGGGTCTGGAGTCTAGGTGGTGCGGTGCTGTAGCAGCCTAGGACACAGGGGAGTAGTAAATAACGTAGGCTCCTACTTTGCAATGTAGTTGTGTGTTCTCCAGGCGACTCTCAAAACTGGATGTGGGGCTTGGAGGAGTATTCTGCAGCAAGGACTACAGGTGTTTGTGGTGGTAATGGGGACTGCTACAGGTCTCCAGCTATCTTTTTCCTCATAAGAAGTTCCTTCTGGGTCTGAGCCAATTCTGGTGGGGAAGACAATGTGGCAGAGGTAGGTGATTTGCTCACCTCTCTATGATGCTGTGCTGAGTTTCTGTGCTGCATAAGAATTTCACCACTACCTGGATGCTCTCCAGCTTACTTCTTCTGTCAATCCACTTGGAATATAGTAGTTTATTTATTGTTTTGGTGCCTTTTTTTTTGGAGGGACAAGCACCAAGTAATTCTAGTTGGCCATCTTGCTGATGTCACTCCTTCCTATTTACTTTCTTAACACCAGAGAGCAGGGTTTGTGATCAAATTTTAGCACTTTAAATTCCCTATGAGTAAGTACTTTTTATATCTTTGGGTTGATAATGAAAATAGTTGAGCCAGTTATAAATATTTCCTTTTGGTGAGTGACAATTCATTTTTTGCAAGATAAATGACTCTAATTTAAAGAAAATTATCTGCTGGCCTCTTTCTATGTTGTTTCATTGACTAAAATCCTGCGACTAGATCAACAGTTTCAGATTTAATTAAAATATTAAAACTGCACTCATATGGGTGGCAAACAATGACGTGGAAAGAGATTGAGTCTTTTGCCCAAAGTTACATGGCAGAGGTGGTATCATCATTAATACAATTTATTATCACAGCAATAAGTGGGTTTGAATTTGCAAAGATAAGAAGCCAACCTCAAAACACAACAAAGAAGACCGATTGATGAAATAGATGAGATGATGGCTTACCACCAAACAATTATGATTGGCATGACTTTTATAACTTGCTTCTTATACTTGATCTCAAAGCACTAAATAATGAAATTAAGAAAACATTTAAAATGTTCAGCTTATGAAATTTATTTGCTTTCCTAAGATGGCATGCCCATTCATGACACTTGGGTTCAATGAACATATTTAATGGTAAGAAATCTAGCTTAGAAAAATAGTAAAACAAGGAGCCATCAAAGCCCGAATCCACAGTCATTTTTAAGACATTGTTAAATGTTGCTTGCATCATTAAAAAATTTTCATGTGTCTATCATTGAATAATCATATATCCAATCTTAGGTGAAAATAACTGCATTTGCCAATAGCTTACAGTTGAAATAAAAACAAAACTCTTCAGCCAGAGAGACCTTTTAAAATATTTCAATATTTGCCTATATCAATTTCCTGACATATATTAACGAATTTATGCCCTCAAGAGGTATTTTTTCAATGACAGATTGTGCAGGTCCTTGTTCTCAAGCAATTTATAGTTTAAAAAGGCAAATCAGCAATACTTATATATCAAGAAATTTTATTAGGTATTTCTGTTAAAAATATTGCCCCACTTGGTAAATATGTGAGAAAATTATATATGGTGGGTTTGTTTCAAGATGTATTTTTAAAATTTTTTTATTGAAGTAAAACATACATATAAACTTTGCCATCCTTACTATTTTTAAGTGTACAGTTCAGTGGAAACAAATACATTTATATTCTTTTCCCCCCCATACATCCCTCCACCCACCAATCTTAATGAGATCCTTTTTTTTTTTCAGCTCCCATATATGAGTGAGAACGTGCAATGTTTGTCTGTCTGTCCTTGGATTATTCACATAAGAAAATGGCCTCCTGTTTCATCCTTTCTGCTGCAAATGACAGGATTTCATTCTTTTTTATGGCTAAATAATATTCCATTGTATATATATGCCACACTTTCTTTATCCATCTATTCATCGATAGATACTTAAGTCGATTTCACATTTTGGCTGTTGTGAATAGTGCTAAAATAGACATGAGAGTGCAGATATTTTTTGACATATTGACTTCCTTTCTTTTGGTTATACATCCAGTAGTGAAATTGCTGGATCAAATGCAAGTTCTAAAAGCTTTTTGAGGAACCTCCATACTGTTCTTCATAGTGGCTATACTAACTTACATTCCCACCAACAGTGTATGGAGGTCCACCTTTCCCTGCATCTTCACTAGCATCAGTTATTGTTTGTCGTTTTGATACAAGCCATTTTAACTGGGGTGAGATTATACCACATTGTTATTTTGATTTGCATTCTCTGTTTATTAGTGATGCTGAACTTTTTTTTATATATATTTGTTAACCATTTGTATGTCTTCCTTTGAGAAATGTCTGTTCAGATCTTTTGCCATTTTTAAATTGTATTATTTATTTATTTTACTATTGAGTTGTTTGAGCTCCTCATATATTCTAATTACTAATCCCTTGTCAGATGGATAGTTTGCAAATATTTTCTCCCATTCTGTGGGTTGTCTATGCACTTTGTTGTTTCCTTTGCTATGAAGGAGCTTTTTATTTGGACATAGTCCTATTTTTCTATTTTTGCTTTAGTTGCCTATGATTGTGAAATTTTACACAAGAAATCTTTGCCCAGACCAATGTACTGGAGTGTTTCCCAATGTTTTATTCTTGTAATTTTATAGTTTCAGGTCTTAGATTCAAGTCTTTAATACATTTTGATTTGATGTTTGTGTATGGTGAAAGGTAGGAGTCTAGTTGTATGCTTCTGCATATAGTTACTCAGTTTTCCTAGCATCCTGTATTTAAAAAACTGTCCTTTTCCCACTGGAAGTTTTCAGAGTCTTTATCGGTGATGAGTTGTTTGTACATTCATGAATCTGCTTTCTGTATTTCATTCCATTGGTCCATGTGTCTGTTTCTATGCCAGTACCATACTGTTTTGGTGACTATAGCTTTGTAATAAATTTTCAAGTAAGGTGGTGTGATGCCACCAGCTTTGTTCTTTTGCTGAAGATTGCTTTAGCTATTCAGGGTCTTTTGTGGTTCTATAGAAATTTTAGGATTATTTTCTGTTTCTGTGAAGAATATCACTGGTATTTTGATAAGGATTGCATTGAATCTGTAAATTGCTTTGGGTAGTATTGCCATTTTAACAGTATTAACTCTTCCAATCCATGAGCATGGAATATCTTTCCATTTTTTGTGTGTTTCATCTTCTATTTCTTTCATCAGAGTTTTGTAGTTTTCCTTTATAGATGTTTTATTTCTTTTGTTAGATTGATTCCTAGGTATTTTAATTTTTTGTAGTTACTGTAAATGGAATTGCTTTCTTGATTTCTTTTTCAGATTGTTCAGTGTTGATGCATATAAATTTACTAATTTTTGTATGTTGATTTTGTATCCTGCAACTTTACTGAATTTATTTATCAGTTTTAACGATTTTTTTGGTGGAGTATTTAGGTTTTTCTAAATACAAGATCATGTCATCTGTGAATACAGCTAATTTCTTCTTCCTTTCCAATTTGACTGCCCTTTCTTTTTTTTTTTTTTTTTTTTTTTGAGACAGGGTCTTGCTCTGTCATCCAGGCTGGACTGCAGTGGTGGGATCTCAGCTCACTGCAACCTCCACCTCCTGGATTCAAGTGATTCTCCCACCTCTGCTTCCCTACCTGCTGAGACTACAGGCACTCGCCACCACATCCGGCTAATTTTTGTATTTTTTTGTTAGAGACAGGGTTTCACCATGTCGGCCAGGATGGTCCTGACCCTCAAGTGTTTCGGCCTCCCAAAGTGCTGGGATTTAAAGTGTGAGCCACTGCACCCAGCCTGTATGCCTTTTATTTCTTTCTCTTGCTTAATTGCTCTGGCCCTTCCAGATTTTTAAGTTTATATGTAGGCACATCTATTTTTAAAATTATTTTATTATTTCATTCCTTTTAAATAATTTATTTTTTTAGAGATGGCATCTCACTCTGTTTCCCAGGCTGGAGTGCACTGGTGTGATCATAGATCACTGCTGCCTCAAACTCCTGGGCTTAAAGAATTCTCCTGCCTTGGCCTCCTGAGTAAATAGGAAAACTGCTTGAACCTGGGAGGGGGAGGTTGCAGTGAGCCGGGATCGTGCCACTGCCCTCCCGCCTAGGTGACAGAGCAAGACTCCGTCTCAAAAAAAGAAAAAAAAAAATAGCTGGGAGGGTTACGTCAAGGGATTATATTCTGGATTTAATCCCTCTCTGTTACCAAATGCTTGAAAATTTCCTGATAGTTTTTGGGGCCCTATCCTGCCCCCCTCATATCTGCCTATCTACCTACTCTAACAATAATATCTGCCTCATAGGGCTGATAAGAGGATTAAATTAGTTAATATACCTAAAGGACCATCAATTGTGGCTGTCACATAGTAGTAAATTAATAAATATCATAATTGTTAGTAGTAGTATTATTTCACCAAAGCAGCAAAGTTACTTTATTGAAGAAAATAAGTTTTAAAGTTTGTTATATAAAAATATTTTAATATTGCACAAGTGAAACCATGAACTCATTCATTCTTTTTATTTCACATTCAACCAGTTATTGATAATGGGAAAACATAATCTGAATGTAACATTTTCTTTTTATTTATTACATGACACACTAGCGTTTAGCTCATAATTTTTTTTGACATTTTTTTACCCACGAGAGTTAGTTTCAACTCTTCATTCTTGCTTGCAGTTTCTTGAATCCAAGTTTGGTATTCTTCACTTTTCTTATGAACAGGGAGACTTTTCTGAACAGAACAGCACAATTTCACAGAAAATACATGCATGTTTAAATTGAACTTGATTTTTAATTTTTGCATAAAATTTTAATTTATGTGTAATGTATGTGTATCTTAGTGGACCAATGATTTAATTGCTCTGAGCCTGAATATCCTTAGGTCTAAATGGTAAACTATAAAGCATACCTTGCAGGATTATTGTGTTACCTATTATATATTTAAAATAATTTGCAAGTTGATGGCACATAATAGATAATCAATAATGGCATAAAGTTAGAAACAGCAGAAAAGAAGCAACATTTCCAACATATAATAAAAATTAGAAAAAAATAAGACTTTTCACCTTTAGTTTTGTAAAAAATTAAATATTTTTAAATTATGCAGTATGGCAGAGGTTGGAAAAAACTGGAACCCTTACAAATTGTTGATGAAAAGATAAAGGGGTCCATTCTATAGAGAACAATTATGTAGTGTCTATCAATGTTTAAAAGACACATAGTCTTTGACCCAACAATTCCACATTTATTTAACTTAGGTAAGAGAAGGAAATAAGTGCAACATGCCAGAAATCCAGTAAAGCAGTTCAAGTATCAGAAAAGCATGAATCAATACCAAGTGCAAGAAGAGGCACCTTGACATTGAATTAAAGGCCACCAGGTACTCACTGGGTCAATGACTCTTCTCATTTTTATGTAAGTATGAATCATCAGGTGAACTACTTAAAATGCACATTCTTGGATGAATTTCTGAAAAGCTGATGATTCTGGTCCTCAGAACATACTCGAAGTACCAAGGTTCAAGTACTTCCTGCTAAAGGAGTACTACTTAAACAAAAGACTAAAGAAATGGACACTTCAGTCTCCATGTCTACCCTCCATGCCAGTGGCCAATAGCACTCAAACTCAGAACATCTTTTCTGATGACCCCATACTGTGTCCAGAATCCAGCCCAACATAATGTCCCATTTTCCAAGTGTAAATTGCTCAGATATACTTGCAATATGTTAAAATGCTAAGCCCCTTTCATATCATTTCATGTGGTGGTAGGGGTGGTGGTGGTGGGGTTTCAAACTTAGGCATGCACCAGAATCAGCTGGAAAGCTTGTTTAAATGAAGATTGCTGAATCCAGTCTGGATGCTGGGTGGAGTTTTAGATTCAGTATATCTAAGATGAAGCTGAGAATTTGTGCTTTCGTAAGTTTCCAAGTTATACAGATGCTGCTGGTCAGAGACCACAATTTGAAAACCACTATCTTAATGCAATTGCTTCTGTGCAAGAAAACCAAAACCAAAATCCAAACAAAAAAGTTCATGCCAATACTAAGTGACAAAAACCAAAAAGCTCTAATAAATTCAAAGGAAATATTTTTCTTCTTTGAATAAATCAAACTGGAAAAGCAGGCCCTCTCAATCATCCCAGAAGAAAAAGGAAACAGGATTTGAAAGGCAACTTCAAAGCAAAGGGCACTCCCTGGAAAATGCCCCACATCCAAGCTGAGAACAGTAGAGATGTGCAAAAAGAAAAGTCTTAATCACCCTCTGAAGCAAGAGCAACATTGATTCATAAGATGTGTAAGCATCGCTCTTAAATGTAACACTAGATAAGAATTCATCTTGTGAACCGTAGGGGGAGGGGAAATATCTGACACGTACCCATTTAGAAACATTTCATAACCATTCTTTTGATAAGTCTGTTGAGATGAAGTATTCCAGGTTTAGTTGTAATCTTTTACATAAAACATGAAGAGGAGAAGAAGTATTCCATGCCATTCTTACTTTCCTCAAGCATTAAGACTGAAGAAATAATCAAAGAGAAGCAAATGTAGAAATGTAATGTAATTCTTTGGATGGAAATAGTGCCTTTAGGAATAAAATTAGGTTTACTTGACAAAGTTTATCCAAGGAAGAGTTTGGGGTAGTTAGTGAGCTTGTAAATTGCCACTGTTACTAAGTGACTTTTAGAATACTTATTGTGAACACCAGTAAGCTTGTGGATGGTTTTTCTTTCTATCCCTGGTGTTAATTGAACTAAAAATAAACCAGACATTTATCCAGAATGATTTACCACATCAATTATAAATTACGTATTTACAAGATTTCCTCTCAGATTTTTAAATCTTGGATTTTTTAAAGATAAATTAACACCTTACTTTGAGAAAAAAGAAATTATTTACCTCTGGAAATTCATGGGCAAGTTAGCCAACAATGATAATGTTTATCCTAACAGGTGTAAAAGATTTCCGGGGGCATAAGTTTGCTCTTTAAAAAGGGAAAGGAATTACTAGATTTAGAATAACTTTCCCCAAAGCAGAACCTGGAATTCCCCCAACCCCTTTAAGTGTTTTAAGCCTAATAGTTTCTTTTTGTTGTTTTTAATTATTAAGTTACTATATAAAATTCAAGACAGTTGTACATATAAACAGCTAAAAATGAAATTTCCCCAAAGTCCATTAAGGGGGGTGATGTTCCTTCTAGAATTTGTATGTTGTCTATCATTTAATCTCTCTATATCTGTGTATGTGTGTGTGTGTGTGTGTGCTTATCTGTGTAGTATATATTATATGCTGTTATTTGCAAATAATTTGTACCTCGCTTTTTTCATGCAGCACTGTGGAGATTTTTCGATGTTTATTCTATATCAAGATGTGAAGATCTATATCATTCACTTTGATAGTGGTATGGGATTTCAGAATAGAAACGCTAGTTCAGTTTAATATTTGTCCCAGTGATAACTTTAAGCTGTTACCAGCTTTTTTGCTGCTTCAATCAATGCTGCAATCAATGTTCTTATAAACACAACTTGGTGTACATATACAACAGCTTCTTAGATGGCATTGCTGAATCAAAGACTACATATTTTCAAAATTTTGATTGATTATGCCAAATTATCCTCCAAAGAGTTTGTATCAATTTGTCATTCTACCAACTGTGAGAATTCTATTTTATGCATCATCTCATAGTGAATGTTATTAAGTATTATTTCCCAAATTAATAGGTAAAAAATGACATCTGGTATTCTTTAAGTTTATGATTGTTTATTAGTTAAGTTGAAAGGTCAGTGAAGAATTCATTCTAGTAATAGCAGGAGGAAGAAAGGAATGAGGGCAACAGCAACATTCAAAGAATATTAGATAAGGCAAAAGCTTAGCTGGTGAAATAGAAAGACCTCAAAATACAGTGGCCTAAATAATATGTAAGTTTCTCTCTCTCTCTTATGAAATGTCTGGCCAGTGTGGGCTGATGGGGCAGATCTGCTGCAGGTGATTATTCAGAAACCCAGGTTTATAGCATTTGCTACCCCTAGGATATGATCCTCTTCTGTATGGTAGAAGCTGGGTTGCTGCATATCTATGCAACCTGTGGGAAGGGAGTACCTAGCTACAAGGGAGGTTGAGATGTGGTTTCTAGCTAGACATTTATGCATTCAAAACCCCAAATACTAGATTTTAGCAACTTTTTACAGTGTAAGTGATGCTCCTGACAGCTGCTTCTCAAATGGATGAATTGTTGCTTTGCTCCAAAATTCTATGTATATGCCCTGTATGTCCAGGAGGCTTCATATAGTATCCCCAGGGATGAGAAAATAAATGTTTGCCAGGTGAATAGTTGGTATCCTATTAAGCAGGAGCTATGTTAATTTTCACCAGTCTAGATATCACTTTTAGCATAACAGCTAAAATCAGATAAAATTGTTGATAATTCACAGTCATTCTCCAAGGACCATCTAACCATCTTCCCTAGGGCTGATTTGCAGTGTCCTCAAAAACTTCCCAGGTCTAGAAACTGAGTGAGAGGCTATAAGAAGTCATGAATCCCCCCCGCCCTTTGGCAACTCAAGCCAAATTTCTGTTTAAAAGACATACACTTTTTCCAATTACATAGATCAAGTAATACCTCATCAACTGCCCATCCACTTTATTACAGGGAACATTGTCATTAGCCACCGCCACAGACTCCTGCAGGTCAAAACACTGATTGCCACCCCATCTCTGTGGCCGATTATGGTAATTGCAACCACCTTTTCTCTGAAAGTTAAGCACTACCACATGGCCTTTCCTACCCCAGGATTCCATTATTCTCATGGAAATGAGAGACTCCAGGAAATGAGAGATCCTAATACAATGAATGGCAGCATCCCCCACCTTTATTTTCAGTTTGCCAAAGAGCCACTTCAAAACTTTCTGAAGATGCTATTCTCTTCTTGGTGAATTTTCTTACTTGCCTTGATGGAAAGAGTATTAATTTCTTAATGCCTTCACAGAAAAAGGTACAGTGTTCTCTGGCATCTCTTGATGGACAGAGAAGGAAGGTGTGTACATTGCATGTAATAAATCAGCCTCAAGACCTTAATTCTCTAAAGTCTTTTTTTTTTTTTTTCTTCAAATTAGAGCAAGAAAGTTCTGGCAGATTAATGTCATGAAATGTTGTTTTTCATTGAATCCAGGCTTCAGTAGCCAAAAAAGGAAACTACTAGAGGTGCTTAAAGTTGCCTTGGCTGGCACACTAATTCAAAATACTAGGAAGTGCATCTATTATCTATTGATGAATTGCCTCAATTCACCCTTATATTTTGTCTTCCTCAATATAACACTCTTAGAAACCATCCCTACACAGGTTATAAGGTTCCTGATGATCCAGTGTTAAAAGATCTTTTAAGTCTTATGATACATACTGTCTCTTTTTGAAATAGGGTTATCAATTCTATACCTGAGGGCTGCTGAGATATAGCTCTAGTTATGGGTACAGAGGCAATGAGAGATAGTGGGGGGTGGCTTTTCAGAAGAACTGGGATCCCTTTGTAAGTCAAAAGTGCAGATTAGGTCATTGAAAAGTCTTTCTGCACAGAAAGTTTATTTTTCTAACACCAGGAAAGAAAGGCTCCTTCTTTTTGCAAAATAATCTTCAAGTGGTTTGGAAAATCAAAGTTTACACATTCAAATGGGTCTATCCTATCCAAATATCCTCATCCCCAGTCTCACAGTGTAACTTGTCAACCAATGCCCTAACCTTATCATAAGGGCTTTGGTAATGATGTGCATTTATAAAATGCAGCAATTCTGCTATCTACACAATTATACATTGGGGCCCAGTCTTCAGGCATGTCTGCCCTGTAGTTACTAGATATAAGGAATTCTTTTAAGGTTCACTATAGGAGCTGACTAGTTTTCCACTAGTGCTTTCCATTTGAAATTTAAGTTGCTGTGCATTTTCCTTGTTTTTTTTTTTTGTTTTTTTGTTTTTTTGTTTTTTTTTGTGGTTAGCTCCCTGCATAGTCATAAGTAGCTAGCAAGCCCATACTTTTTATAATTACCATTATTGCCATAGAAATCAAATGCAACAGGAATTGGATATCTGATCCTCCATCCTATGCCAACACTGGCAATAATCTGAGTAATTATGATACCACGGCAAGCCATTACCTATCTCCTATCTTCAGGAAGATAATGCCTTCATCCAACACTTAACAAACCAGCTTCTAGATACCCTATTGAGGAGCTACTTTATGTGGCTATTCCTGGTAGTAAATACTGTATTATTCAGAATCCCTACAGGAAACGATTCTCCCCAGATGGTTCAAATGCAGAGACTTTAATGAAGGACACTTAGGGATGTGTGTGTGGGGCGGGTGAAGGGATAGTGAGGTATCCATGGACTAACATCAGTCAGAAAACATATTACTCCCAGGACAAAAAGGTCGGGGAGGAAATGAAGTTACTCAAGCACAGAGGGAGCAGGATTATTAAAAATATGGGCCACTTGGTTGAAGCATTTGTCTTGGAGGGATGCAGCTAGTGCTAAATATACCTGCCGACACATGGAAACATCAGGGAGGAAATACTCTTACCTCTCTTTTTTGTGTTCTCCAGTCTCCTGCCAGTGCTTCCAATCGCTGAACTGAACTGGGAACCAATCAACAAAGGAAACCAGGAGATGCAGTCCTTGAAGTTCAGCCTCTTGGCCTCAAGTAAGGCCGGGGAAGAGAATACATAGATCTGTGGAGAAGAGTGGGGATGGTGGAAGCTGCCAATAAAGAACTATCAAAAAAGGTAACTATCTCACATGTCATCTCATTTTATCATCGTACAAATGCTATCACCATTTCCCTGCATTTTATAAACAAGGAAAGTGAGGGTCAAAGTGGCCAAGTAAGTAGCTCACATAGCTAGTAAATAACCATGCCAAGGATGAAACCAGATCTGTCTAGTGCATATTACAGTCCTTTCTCTGCCATACCGTATCATAACTTAAACATTTAGATCTGAGCATGAAACTGAAGAGATTGAAAGTGATAGAGTTGGGATGGGGAGTGGACACACACAAAACGTGCGTTTTTGACATTCTTGAAACAATTTTAAATATATGTTCTTAATAGAATGTATAATAATATGAGATGATTTATTTACAAGTGTTTTACTTACTTGAATGTAGGGCTCATGAGGACAATGATTTTGTTTTTCTTCTTTATTGCTATATTCCTGGTGACAAGATCATTGCACAAAATTTAGTAAATTTTCAAAGAATATTTGTTGAATTAAAAACCAAACAAATTAATAAATCAGTGGGTCAGAATATATGTGTGTTCCTTTGGAAAACTAGTAGCATAGAACTGTAGCCTGAAATAATAAATTTTTAAATAATTATTCATACCATCAAGCATTTTCTGTATATTTCCAGGAAAAAAAAATATCAAGTTATATAGGTATCTATTTTCTTGTTTAAATACAACAATCGTAGTTACACCTATACTAAAGGCACTCAGTTCTGTCTTTACTCCAAGTTTTGACCTCTATAATAACAAAATAATATATTGACCACAGTAACCTTTTAAACACTTATTAAGAAACAGTTATATAAAAATTATTTCTCTTATTTAAGATAAAAGTCACTTGTCCCTTCATCTTTTCCTTATACAAACATTTCCAGATTAATTACCCTTTTGGGTGCCCTCTTCTGTGCATAGTTCAATTTTTCATTACTTTTCTGAAAATGTTAATACTTGGTAACATAAGCTTAATATAGTTCTTCATATGTTTACTGACTTGTCAAGGGTAAAGTGGAGTGATTGCCTTCCTTTTTTTGGGAAATATATCTCTATTAATTAACCTATTTGGGAACTACATCTCTATTAATTAACCTATCAGTAAAAACAATTTTCCATTGTAGCCATATTCTGTTGTTAATTCAAATTGACTATGCAGGGAACTAAAAGCATTAAGTAATTTTCACAAAAGCTACTCTTAAACAAAATTCATTGTGTATAGGTCCACCTGATAGTCTTAAGACCAAATTTTGAGTTTAGCCACTGGACAATTTGCAGAAGTACACCCGTATGTGTTTTGCCCACCACTTTATCTGTAACATGTAGCACAGTAACTCGTATACAATAATAAAAGGAATAATAATGGTAAACATTTATGAGTGTTTACTTATTTTCCAGGCACATAATACATATCAGATTACTGTTGCAGTCACTAGAGTTGGCTCCTGACTAGTTAGTGAGACTTTATCATTACCAGTTTTGGTGACATATGTTAAATTCCAGGTTTAAGATGATAGTAGGAATTCACTGTGATGAATTCGTTCATTTCCTTGTAATGTTTTGTAAGGCTCACTTGGCACTGAATAGAGACCTCAGATTCTAGTCTATTTGATCTGCATAGACTCACAATGAGTATTGCCAGAGCTGTTTCATCCCATTTACCTAGCACTCACATTTTGTTACATTTTCCTTTTCTAATTTCTTATTTTTTTAGTTAACTTTTTGTATAACTTTCCTTATTCTGTGCTTTAACCTAAACCATGGAATAAGAGGTAGAGAGAATAAAGGAAAATCACTGCAATATCCAAGGATGTACTGGGGTTTGGGAAGTATAATTATGTTTGATAAATACAAGAGACAGACAAATGTTTCTGGGAATGCTTGCCTATCTGTATAAATGACTATGAAATCCTGCGTGTTCATTTGTATTGGCATTATTACATGAGGTTGATAAAATATGTGCAAATCATTTTCTAAAATACAACATTGTCTTAAATGCAACATTTATTTTTAATGGAACCTATCGTATAATATAACAACAGTGGAAAGTCACATCACATTTAATGTGCAGCCTGAGGTGGAGTCCAGAAACAATGGAATATTTTACCTCCCATTGGTCACTATAGATTCAGTAATTTTTCTCAATTGTCCTTCCTGCCATGCGTCTGGCAGTGCATGACCATGAGTGGAGATTTCTCTATTCCATTGATGTTGGGTTTGGCCACATGAAGTTTTTGGCCAATGAATATGGAATTCTGAGCCAAGATCTTAAGAGACATCCTAGGTGTTTGCTTGCCTCCTTGACCTTCTGTGAGCCACTGTGAAGAGAACATGACTTGGATAGCTCCTTGTTCTAGGGGTATGTGGAGACATACAAAGCCCACTCGTAGTTAACCTGAAGCCTGGGATGAAGCACAGTCAACTCATAGCCTACAGCAGAACCATCCCAAACAAACCACAGACCTGCAGGAGAGGAAATAAACATTTGTGGTTCCAGTGCACTGAACTTTTGAGTGGTTTGTTATGTAGTATCATAGTAGCTATAGCTGATTAATACAGTTACATTGAATTGGGGGACATTTTCAAAAGAAAGGATAAGAGCAAATAAAGTTAAAGATGATGTCAGGAAAGGAGCACAAGAGAGAACTTCTCTTTTTAAAAGCTAAGAGAGGAATGAAAGTTATTAAAAAGGATCAAAGTTCCATTTGCCTTCAATTCCTGGCCTGCTCTCAAGCACTGGATTAAATTAATTGTTATCCCTATATTAAAATTTCAGTTTTTAGGGTGCCCACTAATGTGAGGAGTGAATAAAAATATCTAGTAGCAAAGGAATAGTCTAATTTTCTTAAATAAGAATACACTGGGAGATGAAGAGTAGGCACAGACAGGCTGTGTATTTCAGCCTGCCTGAGTCACAATTTCCAGTGAAATTCTGTGTGCCTCTCAATTAGGTTTAAATGTTAGAGGTCCATTTATAGAGTACAGTATATCTGCTTTTGATATCCCAATCATATGTCATGGAAAAAAATAATAGCGACTTGGGGAAGAAAAGAAAAAGATAACATTCTTAAGAAAAAAAATTCTGAAACATGATGTGAGGTGAAGCTTCCTTTGAGTATCTCTTTGCTCCCATCATATTAGGAGAAGCTGAATGGAAAAACTAATCCATTATTTTTTAAACTGGGAAATTAGAAAATTACTCTTCAATGCTTTTATGAATATATAACTAATGAGAAATAAATTCAGTTATATTCTTTAACTGCTACCCCCTCCCCCAACATGAGTGCTGTCTCTAATTCAGCGTGACCTACTGTCAGCTCAGGAAATTTCCATCCTGAGATTTTCCTAGCAGAGTCAAAATCAGTCACTGTCAGAAACAGATAAAAAATGTTTTAAATGAGAGTGCTTGAAACTGCATTTAAATTCTATTTTGAAAAGTTGCAAAGTGCTTGGTTAATAATTTTCCATGGTATCATTTTTAAACTATTTTGGCATGCTCCATAAACAATACGTACATTTACTGTTCACATAGTTAAGAAAAAGGCCTTATATTTCTTGGAACAGAGTATCTTTGAGAAAACAGAAATTCATCCCAGTCCACTGACATTATCCAGCTCATTATGGGTGACAGACAGGTTTGGGTAGACCTTGGCCTGTCAGTAGATTGGAATGAAAGAGGAATTTGGAACAGGTTGGTCTCTCAGGCAAAATAATGGTATGGGTTCCAGGTGGAAGAAACATTGTTTGGGTTTTGGGAAAGCCTCCATCCCTTTTTCCTAGCTGTTTAACAAACACTCTGCAAAGATGTTATTTCTGTACTATTCTAGGCCTACTGTTAAGAGAGTCCCAAGATCCATCCATTTTCCCTTTATTTTTTTCCCTTAAATTTTGTAAGGCTGTTTAGGAAAGCCCAGTGAAGAGGTAGAAACAACACACTTAGGAGACAGAGTCATAAAGGAGATATGGATTCATAATCTAGTCAGTTATTAATTAAATAGTGAGTAGACTAAGAAACAAGTAGCAAACTTGTTTCTACTTGTTAAACAAAGTTGAAAACTTGTTTCAGTTTTCTATCACCGGGATAAAGGAAACAAGATGGAAGAAGATGGAGTTCACAGACAACCCAAATCACAATTAAAGCAAAAATAGTCAAATGGATTTGATCAAAACATTTATTTAGGCAATATTCAACATTTAGGAACAAAAGTACGATTCTGTAGGCATCATTCAAAAGTGTAAAAATAATATAATTTTAGTTCACAAAGACCTTAAATTTCAAATAAACTTTCATAAACCATGAACAAAAAATTTTCTGTTGGTCTGACCTGTTTACATTTAATAAATTTATCTTTTGTCAATTATTGGAGTAGGAGCTGTGCAAGGCAAAATTAAAGCCCATGCTCCCTTCTTTTCCTCACTTAATTCCTCCAGTTTCACAGCCAACATAGTGGCTTTGTCTGGGTTTATGGCTGACCCTATAATTCGCTCTCAGAAGATAGACCTAAGCCAGGATTAAGTTAGAGCTGGGACTGAATTCACCTTCTCACCACCTACAGCACCGAGTGCAGGATCCAATATGTAGCAAAGGTTTCATTGATATTTGTTGTATGAACACATGAGTCAGAGACTGTTAGCCAGAAGAGGAGTGTTGATGTTTAAGAGGCTCAGTTCTCAACACCTCTCTATTCTGTTTGGCTTATGAACTAACTGAGAAGTAGGACAAAAGAGTAAGTCAATGGAAAACAAAATAATTCCCAATGAAGCTAATAAAATAGAATATGGTTTAAATGTGTGGGCAAGTGAACTTCCAAATACTGATCCTCAGAACTAGAGAAACTTACCTACCCAGGTACAAAAAGTACTGGACTACCAGATGCTTCTCCCAAAAAGAAATGGGGATAGAAAGAAACTAGTTTATATGTATCTAGTTTTTTTCAGATTTACCCATCAGATAGAATGTTGTGTCTTTTTGAAGAGAAGTAAGTGAAGGAGTAGAGAGAGGCTAAGAGGCTAAGGCTAAGAGCATCACACTGGTATTCCTCCACATAGAAGGCAACATTAAGAACGCTGAAGAGCCGGCCGGGCACGGTGGCTCACGCCTGTGATCCCAGCACTTTGGGAGGCCAAGGCTGGGTGGATCACCAGGTCAGGAGATTGAGACCATC